>NC_057716.1:1459330-1519578 GCF_004010195.1 Chiloscyllium plagiosum | reverse complement strand
GATAGTGGAATCAAGGGTTATGGGGATAAGACAGGAACAGGATACTGATTGAGGATGATCAGCCATGATCATAATGAATGGTGGTGCTGGCTCAAAGGGCAGAATGGCCTACTCCTGCACCTACTGTCTACTGTCTCTCCTCATAAAGGGTGAGGTATTAAATGCTGCGCAGCCTTCCATTCTTCTTGACCTTTTCTGCCTGTTTTTCTCCTGGAATGACAGACAGTCTGGGATTGCAGGAGGTGAAAGAGAGTGGCACAACTATAATTTTTGCTGCAGGCGAGAGGTGCCCCGATCAAGTAAATAGACAGCACAGAGGGGTTGCAAGATTAGCGGTATCAGGAATTGCGATGGGTGACAGCAGTTGAGGGAAAATTTTGCAAGCAATAGTGAAAGTGGTATAGCACAAACTACGATGGGAGGTGGAAATAGTAGTAGAGACAGAGGTGAGTGTGATGTAGCAGAAAGAAGAAGGTGGTGCATACACTGGTGGATTGGAGAATGTCATTGACTTTCTTACTTCTCATAATGAGACTGTACTGACCCGAATGGCAACATCAGACCAACGTGGCATGGTCTGATGGTGTAATCTCCTCTTGATGTTAGGGATAAACACCACTCGGTTCACCTGGATCTCCAGGATCCTGTCTGCAAAGTGAGGTTGCTAATTTTCTCTTCTCTGCCATGTCCAGGGCAAATGTCATGAAACATGCAGAGCAGCTTTGAACTAACAGTGCTTTAAAAGTGACAATGGTGATATGGATGCTGGTCAATTCTGGCATATCTGGGCATCTTGCTTGGGCCTCAGAGAGAAAACCTCCATGAAACTGACATTTAGCCAGAACAATGTAAGATGCCCTGTGAAAGACCCAGAGAGGTGGTGAAATTGTTGAGTAGTAAATGGTTATACTTTAATCTACCTATCTATTTTCAACATGAATGAAAGTTGAGCTCTCAAGGATAGGCTAATTAACATATCCATTTGTTATATGTGATACATTTTGCCACAGAGATGACCATGACAGCATAACATATAGGGTGGAATTAGGCCATTCAGCCCATCAGGTCTGCTCTACCATTCCATCATTTTCTGTTATGTTGCTCAATCCCACCCTGCTGCCTTCTCCTTGTAATACCTGATGCTCTTAACAATCAAGAACCTATCTATCTCTGACTTAAATATATTCAATGACTTGGCCTCCAAGCCCTCTACAGCAATGGTTTCCACATTCAGCAGCCTCTAACTGAAGAAATTCCTCCTCATCTCAGGTCTCAAAAGTCATCCCCTTGCTCTGAGGCTGAGAGTTCAAGTCTCTCCTGCTAATGGAAACATCTTCTCCATGTCCATTTTATTCACATCTCTCAGTAATCTGTAAGTTTCAATTAGATCCAACTCCATCCTTCTAAACTGCATCTTGCATGCACCCACGGTCATCAACTGCTCCTGATATGACAAGCCTTTCATCCCTGGGATCATTCTTGAAACCTCTTCTGACCTCAAATGCCAGGACATCCTTCCTTAGATATAGGGCCCAAAACTGCTCACTATGTTCCAAATGCAGTTTGACCAGAGACCTATACAACC
Organism: Chiloscyllium plagiosum; assembly: GCF_004010195.1. NCBI lineage: Eukaryota > Metazoa > Chordata > Chondrichthyes > Orectolobiformes > Hemiscylliidae > Chiloscyllium > Chiloscyllium plagiosum. The sequence goes on along the minus strand of NC_057716.1, from coordinate 1,517,993 downwards.
TTAGCAGTACATTTCTGCTCTCCTATTCTAGCCTTCTTGAAATGAATGCTAACATTGCATTTGCCTTCCTAACTACCAAATGAATCTGCATATTATCCTTAACAGAATTGTGAACTAGGACTCCCAAGTACCTTTGCGTTTCAGATTTCTGAAGGCTTTCCCTATTTTGAAAATGGTCTGCACTTCTATCTTCCTATAAAGTGCATAACCTCACATTTTCTCACGTTGTATCCCATCTGCCACTTCTTTGCGCAATTTCCCAGTCTGTCCAAGTTCTTAGAGTCATAGAGTCATAGACATGTAAAGCATGGAAACAGACCCTGCGGTCCAACCCATCCATGCTGACCAGATATCCCAACCCAATCTAATCCCACCTGCCAAACCCTTCCTATTCTAATACCCATCCAAATGCCTCTTAAGTGTTGCAACTGTACCAGCCTCCACCACTTCCTCTTGCAGCTCATTCCATACGCGTACCACCCTCTGCGTGAAAATGTTACCACTTAGGTCTTTTTTATATCTTCCCCCTCTCAACCTAAACCTATGCCCTCCAGTTCTGGACTCCCCGACCCCAGGGAAAAGACATTGCCTATTTACCCCATCCATGCCCTCACAATTTTGTAAACCTCTATAAGGTCACCTCTCAGCCTCTGAAGCTCCAGGGAAAACAGCCCCAGCCTGTTCAGCCTCTCCCTACAGCTCAAAGCCTCCAACCCTGGCAACATCCTTGTAAATTTTTTCTGAACCCTTTCAAGTTTCACAACATCTTTCCGATAGGAAGGAGACCAGAATTGCACACAATATTCCAACAGTAGCCTAACCAATGTCCTGTACAGTTGCAACATGACCTCCCAACCTCTGTACTCAATACTCTGACCAATAAAGGAAAGCATACCAAACACCTTCTTCACTATTCTATCTACCTGCGACTCCACTTTTAAGGAGCTATGAACCTGCACTCCAGGGTCTCCTCTGCACTTCCTCAACATTCATCTCCCTCCACTTATCTTTGTGTCATCTGCAAACTTAGCAATGATACCCTCAGTTCATTTGTCCAGATCATTATTGAGCAATGTGAATAGTATAGTCCCAATAATAACCCGAGCAAAACTCCACTAGTCACCTGCTCCATCCTTTATTTCCACTCTCTGTCTTCTGCCAGTCAGCCAATCCTCTATCCATGCCTTTACCAACATGGGCTGTTATCTTACTTAGCAATCTCCTGTGCACTTTGTCAAAGGCATTCTAGCAACCACTTCAAAGATCAGACAACATGGAATATCATTGAACATCACAGATATTTTTCTTTTTGGTCTCTTGGGGTATGGCAGAGTGGGAATAGCTAGGAAGCAAAAGATTTCTATGGTTTGCTGCAGAGAAATGCAATTGGGAGGTCATGCTTGGGTGATGAAGAACAAATTTATGGAATGTTAAAATGTGGTTTGAAGAGTAACCTATATTGAACTACAAGGAAACTTTCCTGTGAAAGAAAACCTCACTGTGAAAGACAGTTCTAAGATTGCACGTCACCAGACAGAACAGCAAAACATAAAAACATAAGTAAACTCTCAGGTACTAAGAATGACTCTAAATTGATTTTGGGAAAATCAAATGTGTTCATATGGGACAATAAAATATACCTTTACTCAGTTGGCCTAAAAATAAGAAAGGGGTTTTAAATATGCATTTAAATATAAAACATGCTTGTCAGTCTGTTGTTACAGTAAATGGTTTAAAATGTGATATCCGGACTAGTCATTCTTTCAGCGATTAACTAGAAAATCATATATCTTTTTAAAAGTTATTGGTCTCCATGAGAATGATTGAAGTATCATATACGCATTGCAGAAAAAATGTTAATTCTTCTTCCTGCACACATGACGACATTCCCAGCCTCGGGATAGAGATAAACAGCTGGCTGGGAGATTCAATGTCGCTTTTGCTTGCGTGACTTGCATGTAGATTTGGAAGCTTCTCAATGATTTTGTTCGCAGATGCTTTATCACAATCTTTAGTCAATTTAAATATTGATTTATTATTGCATAGATTCTAGTTAAAAACACATTGCTTAGTATTAAACGAAAATAAATCTAATTCTAAAATGGCATTTAAGTAAATTAAATCAATTGTTTAATTTACGGCTTCTACATTTTTAAAAATCTTCATTTTATTTTATTTGATTTAGCAAACATACCTATAGGATCTACCCACACTGCCATGGTATCCTGGGGAATATCTACTTTCACCTTCTCCAATGCAGGATCTTTAATGGAGACATCGTGATGAACAATCTTCGCTAATAGTTTGGCTGCTGACGTATTGTCATCCAACACTTTGCTCAACAGCTCTGCGGTTTCTGTCTCTGTTGCACAGACTTCAACTTTGATCTTCTCTCCTTTTATAGAAATAAACCTACAGTTAGTGTTTAGCATGAGCTTTCAGCTCATTATTCTTTTATATTTTGAAGCTCTATTTGAGTTGAAATATACTAAAAATAGAAGACAATCAATGCAGTAAAAGAAACAGTGCTAAAGCAGAAGTCGTTGTATCATGCAAATAAAGCTTAACCATGATAACCTGAATGACAAGTTGAAAATAAACTTGAAGGATCCTTAATTGAGAAAAGTGCTCAATGATGGAGAATCTAATTACCAAATAGAACAGCACATCAAAGCTTATCAATTCACAAGATGAAAAGCAATGGCAATCACTCAGTGTAGAAGTAATTATATTAGCAACAAATCAAATGTGATAATACATCAACATTTAGTGCGTGAGCAATGTCGATTTACATCAACTGGTGTAAATCACAAGATATTCTTTACTTCAGTGGTATAGCATATATTCACTTGGTTTGTGGTGAAGTCATGCTTCTAAGTCATAAAATATGGCTCCAGGCATCATTTCAGAACTGGGCACACACTTCAGTGTGGAGATGAGAGAGTACTGTGTTGTTAGCAGTACAGTCTTTTGGAAGAGGTGGTCCCGTTTGCTGATCCATATAGTCATAAAACATCCCATGTTAAAGCACACAGGGGTATCAATGTAAACTGGTAAAAAAAAAATTATAGTGGACTGTAAAAGCTTACAGTTATGTAAAAAGTAGCTAAATGAATGTGGATTCATTATAGACGGAGTGAGGAGAATCTATAATGGAGAATACAGGAAAGGCAGAGAAGCGAATTGATTACATTGTATCAGTCTTCACTAAGGGAGGTACAAGAAATCTTCAGTTAGAGATGTAAGAGATTAGAGAGAATGAGGAATTGAAGGAAATTAGTATTTGTAAGATGGCGACGTTGAATAAATTACTTGGAATGAAAGTTGAAAATTCAAAGGATCGGATATTTTACTTTACAGACTGTTGAAACAGGTAGCTATGGAGATAATGAATGCATTGGTGATCATCTTTCAACATTCTATAAGTTCTGGGATAGTGCCAGCACATTAGCTAATGTTACACCACTATTTAAGAAGGGAGACTAAAAGAAAAAAAAAATAAGGAACTACAGAACTGCTAGTCTTACATCAATAGGAGGGAAAATGCTGGAATCTATTACAAAAGATAAAATAAATGGACAAATACAGAGAATGCTGGAAAAACTCAGGAGATCTGGTGGCATCTGGAGAGAGAAAAAGAGTTAATGTTTGGAGTGTGCTATGACTTCTTTAGAACTGAAAGGTGTTGGAAAATAGGGTTTTTTAAATACATTTTTACATAGAGACAGGAGGAGCAGACAGCAGATGGTAAAGAGACCCAATGCAAAATACAATGGGGGAAAAAAAAGATGAACAGTTAAAGTGGGGATAAATTATGGTGTGCAAGGGAAAGAATTTGAACTTGCTACTAAAAGCAAAACAAACGAGACACAATCATGACATGGCTTTGGTGGGGGTGGGGGAACAATTTGAGAGAACGTAAGAAAAATGGAGAACAAACATAAAGTGGTCAGTTTCTGAAGTTATTGAATTTAATATTGAGACTTCGAGGCTGTATACTGTCTAAGCAGAAAATGTTTCTAGAGCTTGTATTGTCCTTCATTGGACATTGCAACAAGTTTAGGATGGAAATGTTAGCATTACAGAGAGGTGATTTGTTAAAATGGAAAGCAACTGGAAGGTTGGAGACATTCCTACGGAGAGATAGAGGTGTTCTGCAAATCAGTCACCAAGTCTGCAATTGGTCTTATCAATGTAAAGGAGACTGCAACATGAATAGCAAAAGTAGACTATACTGAAAGTACTAGATTGAAATGATAAGTAAAATGCTGCTTCACCTGGAAGGTGAATTTGGGAGTTTGGACAGTGAGGAGGGAGATGGTGAACAGGCAAGTGTCACAACTTTCATGATTGCATGGGGAAGTAAGGAAACTTTAGAAGTGATGGAGGAGTGGACTAGGGTGTCACGAAGGGAACAGTCTATAGAATGCTGAAAGTGGAATGGAAGGTAAGATGTTCTTGGTGGTGGCATCCTGCTAGTGGCGGAAGATGATGCTTTGAATCCAATTCCAGACAAGAGCAGGAGGCAGCATCAAAGTCATCGTTGACATATCAGAGAAGGATTTGTGAGTGGGACTTGAGAAGGAAGGGACAAAAAATGTTCCACATTCTCAGAAATAGCTGGGACCCATGCATGTACCCATCACAACACCTTTGATTTGGAGAAAGTGAGAGGAGTTTAATGAGAAGTGAGAAGGAGGCAAAGGAGGGTGGTGGTGGATGGAGGCTGTGTTTGCCTCCTTTCAGAACAGTAGTCAGCCATCAGAGCATCCTAATGGGAAACTAGATATGTAGAGGAATTGCATAGTTACAGTAAAAAGAGATTGCTAGGACCAGGAAATTGGAAATTGTGGAACCATTAAGAAGAATCATGAATGTAAGTGGGAAGAGACTGGACAAGAGGGTAAGAAATAAAATTTAGATAGGAATAAATAAATTCAGTGGGGCAGGAATGGACTAACATGATGGGTCTGCTAGGGCAGTCATGTTTATGAATTTTGGGAAGCAGGTAGGAGTGGATCATGCAGGGTTGAAGAACTATGAGGTGGAAAGCTGTAGAGGGAAGATCTCCAGAGGAGATGAGTTTCATGACAGTCCTGGCAACTGGATTTGCCACATAAATGCAGTGGTTACAATAGAGGTCAGAGGCTAGGAATACTGCAGTGGAAAACTCATCTCCTGACTCCCCAGAGCCTAACCACATCTACAAAGCACAAGTCAAGAATATGATGGAATACACCTCATTTTCCTGGATGAGTGTAGCTCCAATAACAGTCAAGAAGCTTGACAGCATCCAGGACAAGCTTGATTTGCACTACATGCACAAACATCCAGTCTCTCTACCCAGATGCCCACAGAAATACACCAAACATTCTTATACATCACCTTCCAAACCCACAAACACTTCCATCTATGATAACACAGCAGATACATGAGAACACCACCACCTGCAAGCCCTCCAAGTCAGACATCATTCTAGCTTGCCATTCCTTCAGTGTCGCTGGGTGAAAATCCTCCAATTCCCTCTCTAAAGGAATTATGCATCAACAGTATTTTGACTTCAATCTTTCAAGAAGAAAGCTTAGCACCACGTTCTCAAGGGCAACTAGGACAGGCAAGAAATGTTGGTTAGCCAGCAATGACTGTGTCCCGTGAGAGAAGTTTAAAAAAACATGGAAAAATGTAACGTTATCCACTTTGCTAGAAAAAACAGGTGTGCAGAGTATTCCTTTAATGGGAAGGTGATTACAGAATATAACTACCCATCCTTGACATTCACTGGCATTATACTGCCGAAACCTTGTCTAACAACAACCCAGGGTTACCATTGAGCAGAAACTGAACAGGAGCAGCCCTATAGTGCTGTGGTTGCAAAAGCAAGTCAGAGGCTTGGAATTCTGCAGTTAATTCTTCACCCTCTGACTCCCCAAAGCCTGCCTACCATCTTCAAGGCACAAGTCAAGGAGTGTGATTTAATACTCCCATTTACCTATTTGCATGTATCTCCAAAAACACTTAAGAAACTAGACACCAACTATTGCAAAGTAACTTGTAATTGGCAGCACATCCACAAAATGTTCAGCCCCTCAAGTACCAATGCACAATAGCAGCAGTGTACCATTTACGAAATGCACTACAGAAATTCATCAAGGCTCCTGAGACACCACCTTCCAAACCTACGACCGTTGACATTTATGCAGGTTCAGCTCCAAGCACACACCATACTGACTTGGAAACATCTTGTTGTCATATCAGTGCCACTGGGTAAAAATGCTGGAACATGCTCCCTAACAGCTTTGTAGGTATCAGATATCACCAAATGAACTTCAGCAGTTCAAGAAGGCATCTGGTTACCACCTTCCCGAGGGCAATTAATGCTGGCCCAGACAGTGACCCTACACCCATGAACAAATGTTTTAAAATGTACAAAGGGACCTAGCTGAGCTAATCAATAAATCACCAAAGTTTAGTGATAAAACTGGCATTTAGGATGGCCTTCATTTCAAGAGGATTTGTGTACAGGAGTAGCAAAGTTTTGCTTTGATTGTATAGAACATCAGTTAGACTTCAAATGGAGGGTACAGTTTTGGTTCCCTTACCTTAGAAAGGATAGACTCAGCGTAGAGAGTGAGACAACGTTATTCCTGCAATGGCAGGACTGTCCTATGAAGAGCTTTCGGGTAAACTGGACCTGTGTGAACTAGAATTTTGAAGAATGACGACTCATTGAAACCACCAAAGGAATAGGAAGGGGAGGTGCAAGTAAGATATTTCTCCTGACTGAGGACTCTAGAATCAGGAGATACCATTTCAAAATGAGATGAAGCACGTAGGACTGAAATGAGAGAAACTTTTGTATTCAGATTGTGAATCTTTGGAATTTTCTACCCCAGCTGGATGTGGTGCTTGGTCAGTAAACATGTTTAAGTTGAGACAAATTTGTTAGTTGACAAATTTTCTCTAAATCTGCTTTTCACCTTAAACTTATGCCCTCTTGTTATAGGTCCTTCAACTAAAGGGATCAGCTGCTTTCTATTCACCCTGTTCATGTCTCTCAAACTTATACATCTCAATTAGGTCCCCTGAAAGCTTTTCCTGCTCTGAAGCAGCCTTTCTTCATAACTAAGCTGCTCCATCCCAGGCAACATCCTCTGCAACCCCTCCAGTGCAATCACATCCTTCCTACAGTGTGGTGACCAGAATTGAACACAGTACTCCAGCTGTGGCCTAACCAAAGTATTATCCAGCTTCAATATATCCTCAATAGGTCTGGAAGCATCTGTGAGACTCATTCCTTTGTTTGTTCTCAACTGCTGTTCTCTCTCTTTGAGTTCCATCTCCACCTGTCGTTTACTCATCTCCCTTCTTCCATCCCACCTTCAGCATATATAGCAATCATTTTCGAGCTACAATCAGTTCTGAAGAAGGGTCTCTGGACCTGAAACATTAACTCTGCTTTCTCTCCGCAAACACTGCCAGACCTGCTGAATCTCTACTGCAATTTATGTTTTCGTTTCTGATTTCTAGCAGCCGCAGTTCTTTGGTTTTGCTTTTCCAAACATAATCACCCTGCTCTTTTAATCTGACTGACAAAGACAACCGCTCTGCGTGCCTTCTTAACTTTCCTTTAACCTGTCCTGCTGCCTTGAAGATTCCTCCATCTCTTTGAGATTCCTATGTCTTGTCATTCATTGAATATGCCCTCGTCTTGTTACGTCTTCCAAAGTGCTTCAACTCATACTTACCAGGGTTAAATTCCATCTACAACTGATCTGCCCAATGCATCTATACCCTCCGATAACCTCGCTTCCTCACTGTCAATAACCAACCATTCTTCATTATACCTGCAAACTTACTTATCACTCCCTCCAGTTTCTTCTCTATTGTTTAATTATATCATGAATGATAAGTGACCCAGCACTGATTCCCATGGTATGCCAGTAGATTCTGGCCTCCAGTCATGCAAACAGCCTTTTATCATCACCCTGTGTCTCTTATCATCATGCTAATTTGGATCCAACTTGCTAAGTTACCCTGGACACCATGTCCTTTTCCCTTCTTTATCAGTCTCCCATGTGGGACCTTGTGAAAGGCTTTGCTGAAATCCATATAAACCACATCAACGGCATGACCCTCATCTGTACACCCGACTACCTTCTTGAAAAATTGAATCAAATTTGTTTCATATGACCTCTCTTTCCCCTCCCTTGTGGCCTGAGAGGTATGAAAAATTTGTATCAGAGCTCCTGTAACTTCCTCTCTGATCTCTCACATCAGCCTAGGATGTAACTCACCGGACAGGGATTTGTCCACTTTTAAGTCCGCCAAACCTTCCAGTATCTCCTCACTCCTTACATCAAGCTGCTCAAGAATTTCACAGCCTTTCTTCCAGTATTCTGGACCGACTTCTTCCTTTCCAAAGTGAAGACAGATTGAATAGTCATTTGACACCCTGTCAATGTCTTCCAGCTCCAGGCATAGATTGCCTGCTTGGTCCTTAATGGAGAAAGTGAGGACTGCAGATACTGGAGCTCAAAAATGTGTTGCTGGAGAAGCGCAGCAGGTCAGGCAGCATCAAAGGAGAAGGAGAATCGACGTTTCGGGCATAAGTCCTTCTTCAGGAATGAGGAGGGTGTGCCAAGCAGGCTAGGATAAAAGGTAGGGGGGAGGGACTTGGGGGAGGGGCGTTGGGAATGTGATAGGTGGAAGGAGGTTAAGGTGAGGGTGATAGGCTGGAGAGGGGGTGGGGGGCGGAGAGGTCGGGAAGAAGATTGCAGGTCACAATTTCCCTAGTTATCTTTTTCCCTACTATATTCCCTGGTATATAACTTCTGGAATACCTTGGTATTCTCCCCAGTCTTACTAACCAGTGGTTTATCATGCCTCCTCTTTATTCTCCTAATTGCTTTCTCAGTTTCCTCTTACCCTTTTTTTATACTCCACAAGGGCCTCTGTTGATTTGTCCCCTTGGTACCTGTTAAAAGCCTCTCTTTTCCATCTTATTCACTCCCAAATATTCCTAGAGATCCAGGATTCTCTGGGCTTGTGGCTCCTACATTTCACCCTAAAGTGAACATGTTGGACCTATGCTCTTGCCAATTCCATTTTATATGATTGCTATTGTTCTGTTGTAAATTTAACCAGAAGTAGTTGTTCCCAGACCACTCTTGAACAGATCTTACCTGATCTTACTGATATCTGCACTCTCCCAATCCAGCAACCTTTTTTGCACACCATCCTTTTCCTTTTCCATAACAAACTTAAAACATATGGTGTCGTGATCTTCTTCACTGGAGTGCTCTCCATTGCCACTGTGAACACCTGTTAGCTTCAATCTCCAGATTTAGGTCCAGTCCTGCAAGGTCCCTTGTTGGACCTTTTAAACATTAATATATAAAGCTGTCCGGTTTACATTCCAAAAGATCTGCCCTCTCTAAATTCTTTACACGATGAATATCCCAATTAATGTTGGAGAAGTTGACATCCCCTCATATAACTACTCTATTATTGTTTTTATACACCTTAGTGAATTGTCTACACATTTGCTCTTCTATTGCCTGTTGACTATTTGTGGTCTATAATACATTTCCAGCAATGTGACTGTCCCCTTTTCATTTCTAAGCTCTCCCCACAGAGCCATATTTGACAACCCTTCCAAATATCCCCTTTTACTGTGTTAACTGACTCCTTAATTAATATTGTAACATCACCTCCTCTTTTATACCCTCCCCTGTGCTGCCTGAAGATCCTACATTCCGAAATGTTGAGATGCCAGTCCTGCTCCTCCCTCAACTACATCGCTGCAATAGCAATAGCATCACAATTTCATGTGTCAATCCACACACTTCAGTCATCTGTCTCACCTATAATACATCCAGCATTAAAGTAGAGGCCATCCATCCTCGCCCTACTCTCTTGAAACTCAACATGGCTTTACTTCCTCTGCCTTGGTTCCTTTATTAAAGAATGCTATGTCCTTAATTACTAACCCTCTGTGTTCTCCTTCCCTCCTGGCCTAGTAAACATTCCTCTCAACAGCACTAGGAAATCGAGCCACAAGGATGTTGGTCCTATTCTATTTCATGTCACAATGTCTCGCTTGCACAACTTCGCCAGAAAATGTCCCAGTGCTCTAGGAATCTAAAACCATGCCCCCTGCACCAACTCTTGTGAGACAAATTCATCCTCTCCTATTTCTATATTTGCTAGCATGTGACATAGGAGTGTACAATTTTTCAGTTTCTGCTGTTTAGTCTACTGCATTGCTCCCTAAGTTCTTGATGCAAGACCTCATCCTTCATTCTACCTATCGTTGGGACTAACATGTACTATGACTCTCCAATGGTGATAATATGCTGAAAGCAGCCTTAATTGACTCAGACTGGAGCCTCTGCTTCATCTGAGAGAAAGTTGCAGCCTGGAAAGGATCCAGTCAATCTGATGGGCCAGCAATATGGCCCTTCAGTGGCCATTGCTGGGATTAAATTCAGAGACGTCATTGAGACCAGTTTCAGGTAAGTCTGGGATTTTTGTTAACCTGAATTACATATTTCAGCCAAGGGGTTAATGGTGGGATGGATGAAGTGCATTCAATGGAGACACCCCACCTTCCTGTCCAACAGCTTGAAGTGTGAATGCTTTCACTCTGCCTGCCTTGCCTCCACTTGCCCCTGCCCCAAAAGTGGTTGTGTTGCCTGATGCATTCTCCTTCCACTGTGGCATGGGAGATAGGTCGGGGTAGGAGGAAAAGTGCTAGGAATGTTACAACCCTCTCACCACCCTCAAATACACCAGAAGGCAATATTAAAATTCAAACCCTAGAGTACAAAAGCTAGGAACCTATGATGAACCTTTTGAAAAACCTAGTGGGGGCTCAACAGAGCGTTATGATTAATTCTCAGCACTGTACTTTGGAAAAGATATGAAGGCTTTATAAAAAGTGTCATGAAGATTTATGAGAATGGTTCAAGGAAGAAGAGACTTTGATAACATAGGCTGAGAAACCAGAGTTGGTTTCCTTCAAGAAAAGGAGATTTGATAAAATGTTAAAATCATGAGAAATCTAAACATAACTGATGAGGAGAAACAGTTGTCATTGGAGCAAAAGTCGAGAGCCAGAAGGTACAGACTTAAAATGATTGACAAAAGAGCTTAAGATGACATGAAGAAGAACTTTTTTACATGAGTTGTATTTATCAGGAACACACTTGAGAGAGAATAGTCAATGCAGATTCAATTGCGAGGTTGAAAACGAAATTGGATAATTCACTATAAAGAGAAAAAAATTGAATGACCACAGAGTATGGGACTAGCTTAAAATTGCTAGTTGACAAATTGTTGATGGGTTGAATGGCCTGTTTCAATGCTATAACTATTCTATGATTTGATGAACAGATCTTTTAGTAGAAAATGTTGGTACTATATCTGTTGTTGACATCATCTTCCATGTTTTAGGAAAGCTAATGAGTGCAGTGAGATTCTCAACACACTTGCACATACATTAGAAATTGTTATCAAAATTTTCCATGCCTTGTCTCTTATAAATGTCAAATTCTTGAAGATTCTGCAATGGCCACACCTTATTCTAATCCTAGACTTTTTCTCATCAACGACTTTAGATTAAATTCAAGAATACATCTGTTAAACAACATCTATGATTTGCCAATTTCCCCAACAGTCTACAAAAACAACATCTGAGATAAAGTGTCACATTATTCAATTTAACTTCAGGTTGTTCATCAATGTTGCTGGAGTCATTTCCTGCTGATTTTGACCACAGTATTCCAGGAAACAACATGCGTACAAGAAATAAAGCCAGGCCCTTCATGACATTATCTACCCTATCTCCATACAGTGTTCTTCCTTCCTCCCCTCTTCTCATTGGATCAGCGTGCCAGGCACCAGTCACTCTCTGCTAACTAAACTGAATGACCACTAGCCAAGCTTAAACATTGAATGTCAGCATTAAGATGTTATTCAACTGCAGGCGCTTTCAATCTATTCCCAGACCAGATGTTGCCTTACAGTTACCTAGTTACAGGTAAGCATTCAGGAGCGGGAATCCTGGATGCAAAGGCCAATTCTGGTGGTGTTATGCTCTCCTGGCTATGAATCAATTAATGTCAATACAGTAATATGGTCAAACGAAAAACTGAAGAACTGTGAATGCTGGAAATCAGAAACAAAAACAGAAATTGCTAGAATAACTTAGCAGGTCTTTTGGGATCTGTGGAAACAAAGCAAACTTTAAGGTTTTGGGTCCAGTGATCCTTCTTCAGAACTGATTGTAGGTAGGAAATTTTTTGTATATATGCTAAATTTGGAGTGGGAGGAGGGGAGATGGGGGGAGTAAATGATAGATGGGAATAGAGCCCAGAGAGAGAGAATAGTGATTGGACAGACAAAGGAATGGGTAAAGGTGTGCCTGGGAGAATGAAAGAATAGTGGACCATTAGCAACTGACAATGGATTGTTGGTGGTAGCAACAAATATGCTGGCAAGGTCTGGTATGTGGGGGTTAGGGTAAGAACAAGGGAGAAGATGCTCAAAATTTAAAATGTTTGAACTCGAAATTGAGTCCAGAAGGCTGCAGGGTTCCGAGCCGGAAAATGAGATTCTGTTCATCCAGCTTAAGCTGTGTACTGGAGCACTGTAGCAAGCCTGAGACAGAGATGTTGGCCAGGGAACATGGTGATGTGTTGAAATGGCAGGCAACCAAAAGCTCAGGTTCATTTTTGCGGACAATAGGTGTTCTGTCATTGGATAGTCTTTTGAGTTACCAGACAAATGTAGAATAGCAAATCTGCACCAGTGTTGTCTTGGACCTGCAGTTAAACTCTGATAAAATACCTTAGTCGTAACCAATGGAGAGTGTTGTTAAAGAACCTGTTGAGACTTTAAAACATTATGGACAGTGGTACCAGACAGTGCTCAAAACACATAATTAAATAAATCTGGAATAGAAAAGCTTAAGTTTAGATTCCCTACAGTGCAGAAACAGGCCCTTCGGCCCAACAAGTCCACACCTACCCTCCAAAAGGTAACCCACCCAGACACAATCACCCACTCCCTACTAATGCACCAATCACTATGGGCAATTTAGCATGGCCAATTCACCTAACCCGCACATCTTTGGACAGTGGGAGAAAACTGGAGCATCCGGAGGAAACCCATCCGGAGGACACAGGGAGAATGTGCAAACTCCACGCAGACAGTCACCCGAGGCTGGAATCAAACCCGGGTCCCTGGCGCTGCAAGGCAGCGATGCTAACCATTGAGCCATTGTGCCGCCCCACCAGCAATGGTCATTAAAAACTCATCTGTTCATTTTGTCTTTTCAGGAAGGAAATCTGCCATTCTTACTTTATCCTTCAAGTGACAGCAGATTCACAGCAACATGATTGATTCTTACCTGCACTGTGAAATAGCCTAGCCCAGCCACTCAGTCCAAGGCAATTAGGAATGGGCAACAAATGCTGGCTTTGCTAGAGATGATCAACTCTCATGAACAAATTTTTAAAAAGTAAAAGCCTTGACTTGATATTTAAATATAATCAATTAATTAGCAACTTCATAGACCACACATCCCTTTGTCTGAATTTATACACATTATATTATTTAAACATTCTAATTTAAAAATTCTTGCTTTCAGTTCTAAAAACACAAATATTTTAACTATGTGGTAGTGAAAAAAAAATCACTAGCAAAGAATGTATAATTTCTCAGTTAGATAGTATCCTTTGTATTACAGTGATGCTGTGACCCCAATGGTAATATTATAAAGACAAATTCACAAAGGTCATAAGGCTTACAGCCTTCCTTTGTCCACACAATTGAATCTTGGGGTTAAGTTACAATATGCTTCATGAGCACTTCTTAATTATTAAGTACTGTTGATGGAGAACTTGGCACCCATGCAGACTGGAAAAAAAAACCTTTGTGATTGAATGCTCTTGTGAGTAAATTTTAGTTTCAGATTTATTGATTGCATTAGTTGAATTAAGTTACAATATAAAATGCTTCTCAATTGAACTTGTGAAAGTAAACGTGTATGGGCTTTAATTGGATGTATAAATTAATTGAGTAGAAAACAAAGACCTTTAGGTTTGTCCCTTTACACAATTTAAAGCTATGTGAAATGCCTTGGCTCAAACTTTGCAGAAAGTGGCAGTTCACGGCATGTCTTATTATTAGATTTGTTCTTTCACTGTTCACCACATAAGATCTTTGCCCAAAACTATGTCTGGAAAAGCAAGCTGATAATCAGCGAAGACAGCATAGTATTTCAGATCTCATGGAACAACAGAACATTGTATCTCCATAAATAATGAGTTTTAGCAATTGAGCAATAACAGAGGAGGATCTGGGATGAAGGGGAAATTCAATGTCAAAATAAGCGGAAGGAGAAATAAAGGGAAGAAACAAATGATTGGATCAAGATAGGGACAAAATGGGAAAAAATAAAATGCTGGCGTTCTTAAGATAATTAACAGCAATTTATTATGTGAATGAAAGAAAGTTCATGCTTTGAATTATTGCTTTCTATTCAAGGAAGGTTGATCATGATTAATAATGATCACCTTGATATAGAGTATTTAAGCTATTATTTATTGGATTTAACCTTTTATGCCAAAAGTAGTGGACAACCTATGTGCAAGCACAACAACCTTAATGGTGAGATGCTACTTTTGTGAAGTCAGTAGAAGATGGGTGAAAATTGGCAAGCAACTTGTGGCAATCTGCAAATAATGGACCTTTTTTCTTCACCACAGTTTGTTGGCTGATTTACACACTAACATTCACTTGGTGTTATTCGAGCAGCAAAGTCTATCCTAGTTAATTTTTCAATTTTAAATCATAGATGGTGTAAAACTGGTGACGAACATACATAAGGATGCTTATTAGTCACACTGAGTATTGCCAAATTCGACAAACTGATGGAGCATTTCACCTAGTTTGATAATGCTCAGAAACATTCAGATTTTTTTGTCTTCAAGCTTGGCTTTTACTTACCCAGACTGTTAGTGAATTGATTTGATTCTTCACCAAAGACGTAATCTTCCAGCCCTGGAAACTGAATAATAGATTGTTAAAGTAAAACAAAGAACTGTGGATGCTGAAGATCTGAAACAAAGACAGAAATTGCTGGAGAATCTCAGCAGGTCTGGCAAGGTCTGTAGAAAGAAAGCAAAGGCAATGTTTTGTGTCTCCTGACCATTCCATAGAACTGTTCTTCAGAGAAGCACTGGGAGTGAGAGTCAGGGGTTCCTACTGTTGAATTTCCTATTGCTTTGAAAACTAGAAAGACCTAGCGAGCACATGGTCAGTATAGATATACGGTACTTGGCAAAACTGGAAGGCCCAGTGGTAGTTTTCAGGTCAGATGGCAGACGTTCATACAGGACTAAGGCCTGGATTGCTGAACAGAATGTAAATGTAATTTTCCCTTCTTTAAAAGAGCTGTTGAATGCAAAAGCAGGAAACTTTAGAAGGAGCAGAGAGGCCCTTCACTCTCAACACAAGCAAGAACACTGCAATGGAGAGCCTTCACTAATGATGGATGCTCTGCATGTCGGGGTCTATTCCCCAACTTCAACCTCTGATAGTCTTGCCAGCAGCAGCATTCACTTTCATGTATATTTGTGGCATAGATCCTAGGGCCACTGGGCTACAGGTTTCTCATGACATTGTGTTTATAGGTCTGGACCTTCCTCAAACTATTTCATTTCATTTTGAAAAAGTACATAAACACTTATTTAAATTGACGGATTAGGTTTATTGATATTCTAATATTTGACCATGTTTGCTTGTAAAAATGATTGTTGAGATGACAAGTTGTGATACTTTATCCAGCATAATCTTTAGGTAGTTTTCTGGAATTCAATTATAATGCTTCCAGGTCATTGTTCAGTTCACTGTTCACAGATTTTGGCTGCTGGCATATACTCACAACACACTGAGCTACTAATGCTCCATGTTGTTGAATAGTGGGATGCAATTCATATCACACATTTCCACAACTAACCTTTTGGTCATACAATCATGGAGAGGTCATATCCATAATAAAAGGAGAAAAGATATCAAATTACTCCACTTTATTCCTTTTGCCTGCCTATCCCTTTAAAAAGTACTTCTGCTATTGGCACAGTGTTAATGGAATGGAAGGATTTAAAATTTAGCACCATCCAAAAGAGAAAGTCTAGAAGGTAGTCCATTGTTCTCATGTCAAATGGTATGAAGAAAATTAGTCTCAGTTAATCCCAACAGTTCAGAGCTAATCACCATGGCTGCAAGAGAACTGGTGCACTTACTCTAATGCTATTATGTTCTTACTATCCTGGTGCAATTAATGATTACAGAAGGCTTCCTATGCAAACTTTTACTAATTTTCTTTTAAAAAGAAAGGTACAAATATTCAGTGTACTAACTGAGTACCAGACTAATACGTACATCATTACTGTCCAAATTCAGAGTAATTATTTCCAGATAGGTCAGACAGATAAACACTGTGAACAAATATCTTTTAATTCGCTTTGTAAATTCCTGGTACTCACTTTCTTTCCAATATCATGTTTGATTACTTCTTGGACTAATACATCTGCCAGTGTTTTGAAATCACTAACAAATTTCTTATTTTTCTCATTCCCTTTTTTTTCTTGGACCAACAGCTGAAAGAGCGTTTCCTCTTGCTTGCAGGCGCGAGCGATGTTTGCAGACTTTTCTGAGGCATAGACGAGTGCCGTCAAAAATTCAGTCATTGTGAAAATCAGATATGTCTCTATGTGATCACCTGAAATGCAAAGAAGAGCAGTCTGCTAACCATTTACAGACAAATATCAAAGCCTGCTAGTCTTTGGATCCAGTGGCAACAGCAAAATAACATACACTTCAAAACGTATATTATACAACAGATGATTATGGGGATAATTAATCCAAAGCACTTGTACTTACTTGCTCCATTGATGCTAATTCCACATCCATGGATGAAGAAGCAGAAATGGGGAATTCTCTTAGGTCAACACTACAGTTGGGAAAGAGTTGCTTAACTATCAAAATGAATTTTGCTCAAAAGCTAAAATGATAATCATGGAACTGTTCTCAGCACAGAGAAGACCCTCCCATTTGGTCTGTTGTGTTTGCCTTCTCCTCGTAACCAAAAGCATTCTTCTTTTCCAATAATAATCCAATTTCCTCTTGAATGACTCGATTGAATCTGCCTCCATCACACAGTAGCGCATTCCAAGTTTCAATCTTTCACTACATAAGGTTTCTCCTCATGTTTCCATTACCTCTTTTGCTAATTACCTTAAATCTGTGCCCTCTTTAAAAAGCTCTTTAAAATGTCCTCTCAAACTTTTCTTCTGCAAGGAAAACAGACTCAATGTCTCCATTCTGTGTAACTGAAGCTCCCATTCTTGGAACCCTTCTCACAGTTTCTCAGCACACAGTTCCTTAGCATCTTTACAAAAGTGTGACGTGCAGAAGTGAGCACAATACTCCAGTTGAGTAGAAACCATTCACTGTTTTATAGATTAGATTCCCTACAGTATGGAAACAGACCCTTTAGCCCAATACGTCCACACCGACCCTCCGAAGAGTAACCCACCCAGACCCATTCCCTTACCGTACATATACCCCTAACTAATGCACCTAACACTACGGAAAATTTAGCATGGCCAATTCACCTGACCTACACATCTTTGGATTGTGGGAAGAAACCGGAGTACCCAGAGGAAACCCATGCAGACAATGTGCAAACTTCATACAGACAGTTGCCCGAGGCTGGTATTGAACCCAGGTCCTGTGAGGCAGCAGTGCTAACCACTGAGCCACCATGCTGCTACAGGTTTAACAGTTATTGTGACAATAATAAATCAATCAATAAATCAACAATATATATCAAGTAGTGCAAGGATCCCATCACAAACTCTGGGAAACTTCACGACAAACCATCCTTTAACCTTTCATCCTTCCCAAACTAGCATTCGTGAACCATTGCTCTCTGTTTCCTGTCACGCAGCCAATTTTGAATCCATGTTGCTGCAATGAATTTCACTGAACATTTGAACAAAGAACAGAAGTAGGCCATTCAGCCCTTTGAGTCTGTTTTGCCATTCAGTCAGACCGTGGCTGATCTAATTTTAACCTCAACTCTACTTCATTGCATATCCTCAATAATCTTTCATCCTCTTGATAATAAAAAATCTATCTGCTTCTGCCTTAAAAATATTGAAAATTTCTGCCTTTTGAAGAAGGGAATTCCAAAGACTCACAATCCTCTCAGAGAGAAAACAAAAATTTCCTCATCTGTCTTAAATGAGTGACTCCTAATTTTTAAGCTATGACCCTTAATTCTAGATTCTCCCACGGCAGGAAATGTCCTTTTGACATTGACTTGGTCAAATCCCCTCTAGATCGTATCTGTTTAATCTAAGTTGTGTCTGAATTTTCTAAACTCCAAAGGATACAGCCTGGTCTGTCCAACACTCCATCATTGGCCTGACTAGCTTTTCCTGTCTAGCCAGATATTCATTCTAGGTATTAGTCAAGTAAACCTTCTCTGAATTGCTCCCAAAGCATTAACATCCTTCCAAGTACGGTGACCACAGTACTCCAGATGCGGTTTCACCAATGCCTTGTATAACAGATGCATGATCTATTCTTGAAATCAACTCCCCTCGCAATACAGAGAGTTGTGAACACAGCCCAGTCCATCACGTAAACCGTCCTTCCATCCATCGACTCCATCTACACTTCTTGATGCCTTGGAAAGGCAGCCAACATAATCAAAGACCCCTCCCACCACAGTGATAATGTCTTCCAACCTCTACTGTCAGGCAGAAGATACAAATGCTTAAACACACGCACCAACAGGTTCAAAAATAGCTTTTCATTAGATTTCAGAATGAACTTTCCAAATTTCAAATCTAATGTTAATCTTGCTTTCTGTATCCCTTCTTTGCAGCCATAACTTTTGCACTCCTCGCTCTGTTCAATTACCCTGTGATGTTTGCATGTTATGATCTGCCTCTACTGCACAAAGATCAAAACTTTTCACTGTACCTAGTTACATGTAACAATAATAGATCAAATCAAATAAAACATAATATTCTATTAATTGTTTACTTACTTTACCTGCATACTACCCTTCCATAATTCAGAAAGTAGAAAACCCAGATCTTTCTGCATGTCAGAGTTCTCACCTTTTGTATAATATGCTACTTCTTTATTCTTTCTGCCAAAATAGATAATTTCCCACTTTATTATATTACACTCCATATGTCAGAACCTTTCCCACTCATTTGAATGCATAGTGGCTCAGTGGTTAGCACTACTGCCTCAGAGTGCCAGGGATCTGGGTTTGATTCCAACCCCTCGGATGACTGTGTGTGTGTGTGGAGTTTGTACATTCTCCCCTTGTCTGCGTGGGTTTCCTTCGGGTGCTCTGGTTTCCTCCCACAGTCCAAAGATGTGCAAGTCAGGTGAATTGGCCATGGTAAATTGCCCATAGTGTTAGATGCATTAGTCAGAGGGGAAATGGTTCTGGGTGGGTTACTCTTCGGCAGGACGGTGTGGACTGGTTGGGCCGAAGGGCCTGTTTCCACACTGTAGTGAATCTAATCTAATAAAAAAAAATGTGCAGTTTAGGTGAACTTGCCATGCTAAATTGCCCATAGTGTTCAGGAATATGTAGGTTAGGTGCATTAGTCAGGGGTATGGGTCTGGGTGGGTTACTCTTTGGAGGGTTGGTGTGGACTTGTTGGGCTGAAGGGCCTGCTTCCACACTATAGGGATTCTAATTCATTTAATCATCTATATATCTTTGTAAGTTCTTTCTGTCTTCTTCTCAATTTACTTTCTTGCCTACCTTTGTGTGATCAGCAACATTAGTTACCATACCTTTGATCTTTTCACCTAAATTATTTTTATGCACTGTGAAGAGTCGAGGTCCCAGCACTGACCTCCATGGCACATCACTCGTGACATCCTGCCAGCCTGCAAAAGACCTGAGCCTCCTCTCTGTTGCCTACCAGCCAGTCAATCTTCTATATATGTCAATATGTTACCCTCTTTACCATAAACCTTAAATTATTCCACAATAACCTTTGATGTAACACCTTCTCAAAATCTAAGTGCAATACACTTACCGGTTCCCTTTATCTACAGCACAAGTTACTTCACCAAAGGACTCCCATAAATTAGTTAAAAATCATACAACACCAGGTTATACTCCAACAGGTTTATTTGGAAGCACTGACTTTCGGAGCACTGCTCCTTCATCAGGTGGACAACCAGCTCATGAAGGAGCAGTGCTCCAAAAGCTAATGGTTCCAAATAAACTTGTTGAACTATAACCTGGTATGTGATTTTTAACTTTGTACACCCAGGTCCAACACCGGCTTCTCCATATCATGAATCCCTTAAATTAGATAAACATGATTTTCCTTTGGTAAAACTATGTTCCTAACCATGCTGGCTCTGCTACCTTTAACTTATCCAATCTCCCTAATATAAGGGCTTTAATAATAGCTTTTGACATTTTATCTATGACAGATATTAAGCTAAATGGCCTGTAGTTTTGGGCTTGAGCTATAACTTTGCTCACTAGTCTGTTATGCAGCTGTTATCAAATGCCTTTTGTAGATGTATGTACACCACAGCAATAGAATTAACCTCATAACTTTCACTGTTATTGCTTTAAATAATCCAGCAGCTAGTCAAACACAATTTGCTTCCTGAAGAAGGGCTTATGCCCGAAACGTCGATCCTCCTGTTCCCTGGATGCTGCCTGACCTGCTGCGCTGTTCCAGCAACACATTTTCAGCTCTGATCTCCAGCATCTGCAGACCTCACTTTCTCCTCCTAACAAATCTATCCTGGCCTTCTGTAATTTATCCAAATGACTGTTAATTTTGTCTTTTTTTTGTTTCTAGAAGCTTTATCACATCTGAAATAAAATTGAACTAGCCTAATATTTACATAAATATGTTATTATTACCAACTGTGCAATGCTTAAACATTTTATGTATTTTTTTATCTCAGTCACACTATTATTTGAATCTCTGAAATGGATTAAAAATGCATTTTGGAAGCCCTCAGCTCAGTCACAAAGAATTTGCTAAACACAGATGTTGCTGTTCTGTATAATGAGATCTTAATGGTTGCTTACAAGTAAACTCGTTATATTTTACATTTGAATCTACTTAAGTTGATTATAATCTGAATTCTGGTTGAATGGTAAAGGTCTCCCTAAATATAATTGCTTATGTAACAATCTTGGTGATACTTGAATAAATATGCTATCCTTTTCCTAAGCATACAAACTCATGAATCACAAGGAAGGAGATTTTCTAAAAATATCAGGACAAAGTCCTTAAAGATTTGAACTGCTGGTGTATAATAAGGAAACTATGATCTATTTTATTCATTTGTAAACCATAGTAAACTTATGAAATTTTTATGAATGCTTTTATTACATTATTATCTGACAGTGTGCTTCATAGTTGCCAAGTGCAGAATATACATAGTAAAAGTGCAGAGAAGATAAAATGTTATTGCGGTTATTAATTGTTTTAAACATATTTTAATCTTGCTTGCACAGAAATATGGTGCTTTCCTTAATTTAGAAATAGATTGAATTCTGTATACTACTTTCTGTCATATCTGATGTTAATGCATAGACTGAGGTTAACTAATCAAAGTGTATTTTTCTCCCCAAATGTGTAAAATAAATGTACTTTGATCAAAAAAAGATAAGATAGTGACAGGTGAAATGTTTTTGTTCAGCTATTTACACAAAGAGAAATATATCCCAAGTCCCAGCAACTCATACTACCTGAAGCAATGTGCCTAGTTTAAAAGAATGACTCTTTTCATGTCTCTTCTATTTCATGTCTTTTCTAAAATTTGTGACAAAAAACAATTAATTGCTTTGTCACAAATTCTACTTTCAAGATATAAACAACAGCTGTCACCAAAACATAATTCAATTAATCTCACCGTGTGAAAGTAATTCAGCAAAAGCAAAGTGAGCCTGACATTATCTGACATTCCCAAAAGGACAAGGGAACAATCGTACAGTGGTCATGTTATCAGGCAAATAACCCAAAGGTTCATATCTGGAAGACTGCTATAAGAAAGACAAGGGATCATTTGAGAAAAAAAATCCTAATTTACATTTTAAATGGGGACTCCTTATTCGTAAATTATGTCTCCAAGAGGAGCAAACATACTTTCAGCCTGTTCAGACCCCTCAGGATCTTCTATTTTGATAAGATTACCTTGCATTCTTTTAAACTGCATTGGATGCAGACACAATCTGTTTAAAATTTCTTTTCATATTTCCTTCATTCATTCATGGGATGTGGGCATCACTACCTGGCAACTCAAGCTGCCCTTCAGAATATGGTGGTGACTTGTCTTCTTGAACTGCTGCAGATCATGAAAATTTACAATGCTGTGAGTGAGGGAATTCCAGGGTTTTGATTAACCAACAGTGAAGGAAAAGTTAAATATTTTCAAGTTAGGATGATGAGTGGCTTGGAGGGGAACTTGGGTGGTGTTCTTATGCATCTGCTTCTCTTGTCCTTCTAGACATAAGTTGTGGATTTGGAAGGTGTTGTCTTAAGGATCTTTGGTGAATCTCTGCAGTGCATCTTGTAGATAGTACACACCACTGCTATGGAGCCGTGGTGCTGGAGGGAGTGAATATTGCTGGTACGGTCTCAATCAAGCGGGCCGCTTTGTCCTGGAAGGTGTCAAGTTACAAGTGTTTTTTTGGAGCTGCACTCATCCAGACAAGTGGGAAGTATTCTGTCACATTCCTGGCTTGTGCCTTCTTTTCCCGGTGGGCAGATTTTGGGGAGTCAGGCGATGAATTACTCGCCACAATATTCCTTGCCCTGACCTGCTTTGTAGCCACTGTATTTATATAAATTCATAATATGGAAGCAGGCCATTTGTTCCATTGAATCCATACCCATCCCCAAAAGTGCATCCCACCCAGAGCGACCCCCCCCACCCACCCTATCCCTGGAACCCTGCATTTCCCATGGCTAATCCACCTAGCCAGCACATCCCCGGACACTATGGGCAGTTTAGCATGGCCAATGCACCAAATCTGCACATTGTTGGACTGGTGAGTCCAGTTGTCTTTCTGGTAATGGCAACCCTCGTAGAACATAGAACAGTACAGCACAGTACAGGCCATTCGGCCCTTGATGTTGTGCCGGCCTTTTATCCTACTCTACGATCTTGAAATATTTTTAAAGAGAGTGTTGTGTATATTTAAGGGTTCAAAATTAATTATTAATTTAGTACAGATAGTTAATAACTTTGTCTTTTCAGTGTCCCGATAGAGGAAAAATTGGATATCACAGCTGTCTTATTGTGACTCACTAATACACAAATCTTACTGATTGTACAAAGACCAATAGAGATCAGGAACCCCACAGGATGTTGAGAGTGGGGGAGTTCAGTGATGGTAACAACAATGAATGTTAAGCAACAGTGATTAGTTTCTTTCTATTGGAGATGCTCAACACCTGGCAATGTGTGATGCAAATTTTACTTCCATTTGTCACCCCAAGCCTGCTATAGTCCAGCTCTTGAACATGGATTGCTTCAGTATCTGAGGAATCATGAATGGTGCTGAACATTCTGTGTTCATTGGCAAACCTTATGTTGGAGGGAAGGTCATTGATGAAGCAGCTGAAGATGGTTGGGCCTAGGACAGTACCCTGAGGAACTCCTGTGGAGATATCCTGGAGCTGAGATGACTGACCTCTCACAATCCTATCTGACCTGCTTTGTAGTCACTGTATTTATATGAATTCATAATGTGGATGCAGGCCATTTGGCTCACTAAATCCATACGCATCCTCCAAAGAGCATCCCACCGAGAGTGACCCCCATATCCTATTCCTAGAACCCTGCATTTCCCATGGCTAATCTACCTAGGATTCCTATCGGAAGGGTGTTGTGAAACTTGAAAGGGTTCAGAAGAAGGATGTTGCTAGGATTGGAGGATTTGAGCTATAGGGAGAGGCTGAATAGGCTGGGGCTGTTTTCCTTGGAGCGTCTAAGGCTGAGGGGTGACATCATAGAAGTTTATAAAATCATGAGGGGCATGGATAGGAGAAATAGACAAAGTATTTTCCCTGGGGTGGGGGAGTCCAGAACTAGCGGGCATAGGTTTAGAGTGAGAGGGGAAAGATATAAAAGGGACCTAAGGGGCAACTTTTCATGCAGAGGGTGGTGCATGTATGGAATGAGCTGCCAGAGGAAGCGGTGGAGGCTGGTAAAATTTTAAAGACATCTGGATGGGTTTATGATGCTTATAACCATCATATTAAAAATAGGAAGGGTTTAGAGGGCTTTGGTCCGGGTGCTGGCAAAAAGGACTCGATTAGATTGGTAAATCTGGTCAGCATGGACGATTTGGACCAAATGGTCTATTTCTGTGCTGTACATCTCCATGACTCTAATCACAACAATCTTCCTATGGGCCAGGTATGACTCCAAACAGTGGAGAGTTTGCTCCTGATTCCAATTGATTCCAGTTTTACCTAGGCTCCTTGATGTTACACTCTGTAAAATATAACCTTGATGTCAAGAGTTGCCAGTCTCACCTCACCTCTGGGATTCAGATCTTTTGTCCATGTTGGAATCAAGGCTTGTAGTGAGGTCAAGGGCTGGGTGGCCCTAGTGGAAACCAAACTGGGTGTCACTAAGCAGGTTATTACTGAGATGGTGCTATTTGACAGCACTATTGATGCCACCTTCCATCACTTTTCAGATGATCGAGAGTATATTGATGGGGCAGTGATTCGCTGATTGGAATTGACCTGCCTTTTGTTTACAAAACATAGTTGAGCAATTTTCCATACTGTCAGGTAGATGTCAGTACTGTAGCTGTACTGGAACAGATAGCTAAGGGCATTGCAAGTTCTGGAAGACTGGTCTTCTGTGATATTGACAGAATGTTGTCAGGACCCATATCCTTTGCAGTATCGAGCGTCTCCAGACATTTCTTAATGTCACATGGAGTGAATCAACAGCTCTCTGTAACATCTCTCCACCACTGCAGCCGCAGAAAGAAGAATAAAAAATGAATTTCATTCAAAAGTCAAATGAAGAAAAGTAATACAGATAAAAGTTAGTCATGCAAGACAGCGTGAATGGGGCAGGAGCCTGAGCTCCTACTCTGCCGCTTCGGCCATCTTGAAAGTGATGGCAGGCATCATCATCAATGCCATCAAGTAGCACCTGCTCAGCAATAACCTGCTCAGTGATGCCCAGTTTGTGTTGTGCCAGGTCCATTCAGTCCTTACCTCATTATAGCCTTAATTCAAGCATGGACAAAAGAGCTGAGTTCCAGAAGTGAAATGAAAGTGGCTGTCCTTAACATCAAGGCTGCATTTGACTGAGCATAGCATCAAGGAACCCTAGCAAAACTGGAATCAGTGGGAATCAAGGAAAAATAACTGGCACAAAGGATGATGGTTGTAGTTGTTAGAAGTCAGTCATCACAACTCTAGGATATCTCTGCAGGAGTTTGTCAGGTTTGTATCCTTTGTCCTTTATCTTAAGTTCCTTCATCAATGACTTTCTTTCCATCATAAGACGAGAGAGGTTACTGATGACTGTATAATCTTCAGCACCATTTGTGGGTTCTTCAGAATGCTAAAACGGTCCATGATAAAATGCAGTAAAACTGGATAATACCTAGGATTGGGCTGACAGGTGGAAATCATATTCATGCCACATAATTGCCAGGTAATTACGATCTCCTAAAAGAGAATATGTAACTATTGCCTTTGACATTCAATGACATCATCACCACTAAATCCCTTGCTATCAACACCTTGGTTGGTACCATTGACCAGAAACTGAACTGGGCTAGCAAAATAAGTACTGTGGCAACAAGAGCAGGTGACAGGCAAAAGATCTTGCAGTGGGTAACATGCTTCCCAACTTCTCAAAACTGTCCAGCATTTACAAGGTACAATTCAGGAATGGGATGGGATGGATGAGTGTAGCTCCAACAATGCTCAAGAAGTTTGTACCATCCATGTCAAAGTAGCCGTTTTGATTGGCACTACATACACAAACATCCATTCCCTCCTCCACATATGTTCAGTAGCAGCAGTGTGTATATGTAAAAGATGCACTGCAGAAATTCACAAAAGCTCCTTAGGTGGAGCCTTCTATGCCCACAACCACAAGGAAAAGAGCCACGGGTATATGGGAACAACACCACCACCTGAAAGTTCCCCTAATACCATTGATATGATTACAAAAACAGCTGGCAGCAGGTCAGGAAGGCAGTTCACCAACACCTTCTCAAGCACATATGGGGATGGGCAATAAATGTTGGCCTCGCAAGCGATGTCTAAGTTTCATGAATGAATTTTTTTAAGTCTGTGGCTCAAGTTAGTCATTAACAAAAGGGGACTTGAAATAGACATCAAATTGCTTCATTTTAGATGCGAACTACTGATTTCTTATTTCAGACACCTAAGCAAGGGGACTTTACCAAAGATGTGCTTGCAGCTCCTCTAGTTTATCACGCTGAATGTTAAGTCTTCCATTTTAAACCTGTAGCTCTTTTGTTTTTTTTAATCCATTCATGGGATGGGGGTGTCACAGGCTATGCCAGCATTTATTACCCTTCCCTAATTGCCCAAGGGACAGTTAAGTGTCAACCACATTGCTGTGGGTCTAGAGTCACATGTAAGCCAGACCAGGTAAGGATGGCAGTTTGCTTTCCTAAAGGACATTAGCGAACCAAATGGGCTTTTCCGACAATCGGCAATGGATTCATGGTTATCGTTAGATTCTTAATTCCAGATACTTATTGAATTCAAATTCCACAGGATTCAAATTTGGGTCACCAAAACTTTATCTGGGTCACTGAATTAATAATCCAGCAATAATACCACTAGGCCATTGCCTCCCCGCCTGATACATCAGGCCAAAAGAACACTAGACCTATTCCTTTAATCCTCACTTTTCATTTCCCTTTAAGACAAGTATTTAATCAGAAACAGAATTACTTCAATAAATAACCTTAATCCCAAGTGAATTCAGGGGAAACAACTGGACGACACAGAGCAATTTCACAAAATGATATATGTTCAGAGAATTAATAAACAAACATTATAATGAAGATAATTAAAGGGCAGTACTTTTTCAGCTTCTAATTGAGGTTTTTGAGAATACGTTTTATATTCATGTTGTATTCACAATGTTCATAAAGCTTGGTCCTCTTTATTTTGAGCTTCTTCTGAATCAAATGTCTGTACTTTTTCACACTACAGCCCTGACTGAATTATTTGGAACAACATTTTGGCATGCCCTAGAAAATAACATTGAATACTTTTCAGTGCTTTCCAATGTCTGAGGAAAAGTTACACGTATTCCCAACTTAGATTAGCATTTAAGATAAAGTAACAAGCTGTTAGCAAGTTCAAATAGCTGCAGTGCAGTACTGTAACTAAAACAAAACTCATGATCTTGATCACAAGATGAATGTCTGTCAACAGTCACTTTTGCAAATTAAACTGTAACTTTAGATGTATGTTTTGAACAAGGTGCCGCAACTGAATGACCTGTCCTGTCTTTACAATCCAATCAACTTTTAGAACACCAAAACCTTCAAAGTCCATAAAAGATCTTTCCTTTCTCCTTCAATTATTCACTAACATAATACAACACAGAGCTTTTGTGATATAAAGGTTGACATGAAATTGTCACTGAAAGTTTTTAATGAGGAGCTAGGTAGAGTTTTCAAATGCTGGAGGGTTGAAGGCTAAGATGAGGTGCCATGGAAAAGGGGTAAAGGGCTGGGGCAGATCAACCTTGATCATGTTGTTGACAAGGCAGGTTTGAGGGGTCAAATAATTATTTCTTATGTTCTTAAAGCTGAAAGCCATTTTATTCATTGCAGCAAAGCCCCAGATTTACTAAGAAAGTGTCGATTCATTTAAATTGTAATCTTGATATTGCTGTGAAATCCTGTGATATCACGACAAACATTTTGACCACGTTGTATTTAAGAAAAAAAGCAAGAAGAGCTGCATCATTTGTGTCATGTTATCAAATTACATCTGACATATTTTGGCATCATGTAAATGTTGTATTTGTGGAAAATGAAATAAGGCCTTATAATAACTTATTTAAGTAAAGTCAATTCCCCTTTCGCACAGTGAGAGTTATGCAAAGAAAAATGGCATAATACTGTCATAATACATAATCTTTAACTAACCTCAGTAATAAAAGATTGACAGCACAATGACTTTCAACAGTGCTTAGCCTTGATAGCTATCATTCTATTCGACTGTGGTCTGATATGCACTACAACACATGACAGCTAATCAACACAAGCTCTTGAGAACAGTATTTAATAAAAGGATGTTTTCTCAATATACTATGCATGACAGATTCTCAATTAAGTACAGATGCTTAATTTGTCAATAAATGTTGAATGCTTTGCTCGCATTCAGTCAGTTATTCTCATGTGTGCCAACTAAAAATGCATCTGAGCCCCTTAAAGGGCACAATTTTCCAAAATCCCAATTTCAGTGATTTGTATTTGAGCGTAACTGTTCACTTTAAATCAGCCAACTCCATTTAAAGATACTGCCAGTCTTTAAATGTCAACATATAACAACTCCAAATGAAAACAGCCATTTTACCCTATCGTCTGTTATAGTGAAAATGTCAAATGTGTTGCTAAGATCACCACCAAGAACTGTGCTTCATATTACTGTTTTAGAGCTCTTGTGATGGGAAAATTGGAGAAAACACTTCTTTGGATGTTTTGACCAGAATGTCACTCTATAGTTCACTCAACAGGAGATATATTTATAATCTACAGACAGACAGTGTTGCACTATTTCCTTAAAAGGTAATATGTAGAAATTTGCTGTGGAACTACTGAAGCTCTCATATGTTAGCAAGTGCTAACATCACTTGCACTGAACTATTTGGTGGCTAATTACATCTCATCTGTCTGTTTTGCCTCAAACGTTTCTGTTCCTTCTAGTGTCTGAAATACACAGGAAAACATAAATAATAATCTAACACATCAGTCAATTCATAGCAGCTCGTGAAATTGCATTGTGTAAAAGAAGACCATTTCTGAAAAATATGTAGGTGCAGAATCTGAAAAAAAAAAACAAATTAAGCAAGACAGCAATAGCACACAGTGTTTTCTCAATCATGGACAAATTTTATGAGGGAGACAGAGGGAAAAAAGTCAGAAAAAACTTGAGAATTATCATGCTTTACTCTGAATCAAGTGATGGAAACAGGAAGAAGTCAGATCCTATTGAAATGTTTTATAAGTCGTAATCATGCTCTTATGGAATTCTTGGCAATATTCAAAATTCCTAGGCCAAAGGAAAGTTTGTATTTTACCTTGACATATTGGCTCAGATCTCTTTTAGCAAATACCAATACATTTTGTTTACTTTCATGATGTCTTGTGCTATTAGCAAGACCTGCATTTATTGTCCACCTCTAACTATCCTTTCGAGAATGAGGCAATGCATCTTGAACTTCTGCAGACCAAAGTCTGTGCAACTGAAAATCAGATTGATGTTTCTAGGTTATCAATACTATCAACTTCAAAACAATTCTAAATTGCAATGGAATAAATACCAATTAAACCATATAGATAAAGTACAGTTTAAATGAACTGGGTGATTTTTTTTGTTTAGTATGAAAGTTGATTTTGATTGGCCACTGAACCATACATTGTGTTCCAAAATGGATATGGCAGAGGTGTACTTCCTTGTCTATATAAATAGTTTTAATGTTAAAATATTTCAAACTATATTATCCATGTGATCTTTTCTAAAAGGACTGTTCATGCACCATGTACTCTGTGTCTGTGCATGCATAGGTTTTTCTATACAGTCACGTGGAGCTATCCTTAGGTTGTCCTAATTACTTTAGCAGAATTCCTTGCAGTGTCTGTCAAACCAGTGTAAGAATCACTAATTTAAAACCCAACGTATATCCAGTTCAAAGCAAGTTGCCTCAATTTCTTATTTAGTTTAAAAGCATTGTGGTAGGAGCCCTCCCCCACCACAAATCTTGTCACCACTCCCTCCCCACACCCAGCAGATTTCTGCTAATTGTACCTGATCGCAGGCTTTTAAGGCCGTTATTGAAATTTTCCTTCTGGTGCAAGGGCACTATCTGGTATATTTACAAATTTTTGATTTCTTTTAGCATTTACTATGGTGTTAACTACTGTACACCAATATAATTAACATATGATTCAGTATAGTCTTTTAAAATAATTTTCAAATTATTTAAAACTGAGTTATTCAGGTGATGGACTCTTTGATTAAAAGTGCTTGTTTTAGCTATTAGAAATTAGTATTAATAATTTACTTGGAAATTTAACTGGATTGAGAGTCGAATAAGTCCCCTGGCTTACATAAGCTTCATTCCAGTGTTGAAGGGGTGGTAATGGAGATAGTGTTTGTACTAATGGTTATTTAAAATTCTATAGATTCTGGAAAGGTTTCCTGCAAACTGGAAACTTAATAGTAACTTTACTATTTAAGACAAGAAAGTAGATTACCACATGCTTGTCAGTTTGACATTAGTAATAGTGAAAATATCGGTTATAAAGGGTGTGATAACTCAATATTTAGAAGACTGATGAGATTGGGCAGGGTCAATGTGGATTTATGAAAGGTACAACATATTTGACAAACCTGTCAGAGCTTTTCGAGAATGTTATGTCAAGCATATATAAAGGCGAACCAGTGAATGTATTGTCTTTGGATTTTCGGAAGGCTTTTGCTCAGTTCTGCAGTGACTAGCAAATAAAATTAGAGCAGGTGGAATTAGGAAAAATATACTAGTATGGATTTAGAATTGGTTAAACATAAAAAAATCAGAGAGTAGGCATAAATAGATCATCTTCAGATGACAGGCTGTTATTAGTCAGGCATTGCAAGGATCAGTGATCACAAACGTTCACAATCTACATAAAATAATTTAATTTGACACCAATTGTAACATTTCCAAACTGCTGTGAGTAGGAATGTAAGTTGTGAGAAGAATGCAAGGAGCTTCAAGAAGACTTCGTCAGGCTAAGTGAATGGGGTAGAACATGGTGGCTGGAATATAAAGAGAATAAGTGTGAAATTTGAAACTACATTTTCAGTGACAGTTTGGAAAGTATAAATGTCTAAAGGGACTGAAAACAACAAATGCTGGAGATCACAGCAGGTCAGACAGCATCCATGGAGAGAGAGCAAGCTATTGTTTTCAATCTAGATGACTTTTCATCAGAGCTGAACTGAAGTATGGAGGGGACAGCATTTATGCTATAGTTGGGGGTGGGGGGAAGAGGGGTGGCAGTGGGGGTGGTGGGGTATAGAGTGCTGGTGAAGAAAAGCTATTAACAGTTCAGATGAAGTAATCGGAGTGTCTAAAGGGACCTGTGTTTCCTTGTTCATGAGTCACTAAAAGTTAGCATGCAAGTACAGCAAGCCATTAGGAAGATAAGTAGTATTTTGACTTGCATTGCAAGGGAATTTGACTATGAGAGTAAAGATGTCTTGTTACAGTTATATAAAACCTTGGTGAGACCTCATTTGGAGCATTGTGTGTTCTTTTGGTCCTCTTATTGAAGAATGAATATAATGTATTGGCATTGGAAGTTCACTGGATGAATCCCTGAGGTGGCAGAATTGTTTTATGAGGAGAGATTGAGGAAGCCGGGTCTGTATTCCATAGGAGCTTTGAGAAATGAGGGGTGACCTCATTGAAACTTGTAAAATTCTTACACGGTATTTTAGGTGGATGTAGATGTTTCCTCTGGATGATGAGTCTAAAACCAAGGACATGATCTCAGGATAAGGGGTATATCATTTAAGGCGAAGATAAAGAGAAATTTCTTCACTCAGAAGGTAATGAATCTTTGTAATTTTCTACCCCAGAAGGCTCTCGAGGCTCAATCATTGAACAGAAATCTGAAGATTCTGGAAACCAATTACATTAACGGATAAATGGATAATGCAAGAAAATGGTATTGATGGAGTTGATCAATCATGATCTACCTGAATGATAGAGCAGACTCACTGGACTAAAGTCCTACTTCTGTTCCTATTTTCCTATGACAAACCCATTGTCAGCTATACGAAGCCAGCTGCATTAAGTTATAGCTCTTAAATCTATCAAAGAATATATCTTAAAGCAAATCTATTCTAAGACATGGCCAGGTTACATTGGTTCACTGTATCCTTTACATTTGAGGTTAACTAAATTAAAAACTAGCACAATTTTAAGTGCAATTTGTGCCTTGGTCTTCAATTGCACTCAAAGCAGAAATGCCAAAGCAATGGACTGAATTTGCCAGGCACTGAATGTCATGGCAAGAAAGTTGGGAAATGTGCAAGATCAGCAGTGAGAAGCATGTGTCGAACAGTAAGATGAGATTCTCACTAGTGTATGGTGCTTAGCCTAATTGTTCCAGGCCTCTGATAAACCTCTATTGACTTTTAAAGGACAGACCCCTGAGACTAATCATGACCCTTCACTTCAGTAACTTTGGTGGACAACCCCAAATGATGACCGACCAGACCCCGACTGATCTCTGTGCAACTCCCCAATTAACTTAGAATTCATCTCCTGACTAGTTGCATATACTCCCATGCCC
This sequence comes from Chiloscyllium plagiosum, assembly GCF_004010195.1. Classification (NCBI taxonomy): domain Eukaryota; kingdom Metazoa; phylum Chordata; class Chondrichthyes; order Orectolobiformes; family Hemiscylliidae; genus Chiloscyllium; species Chiloscyllium plagiosum. Next base: position 1,485,307 of record NC_057716.1, on the reverse strand, counting down.
CCTCATACTCCCATTCCCATTTATCTTCAACAGCCAATCACACTGGTCCACAATGGAACACCCTCAGGATATCAATCTAACATTCATCTCTGTGCAATTCCCCAACTGACATAGAATTCTTCTCCTGACTGGTTGCATTGGATCTACAGGGTTAACTGTGGCCCACTCACTGGAGTGTAAATGTATGGACCGCCAAATCGTGATGCCCCAAACAGCAGAACAACTGTCCTCAACCCTCTGGGCTAATATGGGAGCCTGTCCTTGATTTAGTGTGCCACAACCCTGAGAGCATCTCCCTTGATTTGACTGATGATTTATCCCCTTAGACAATAAGGCATGGCAATTCAATTGTTACACATGCAGTGTTGTTTGCTATTGTACATACATGACACATGGTGTGAGATTGATATGACATGGTGGCATACAATAACATATCCACCAGTTGGCCGATCACAAGTTGCCTCGACCCGCAACTGTGCTAAAAGGAGAAGCAATATAAAAATAGTGTAAGTCTTTAACCTCTAGTTGAGGGGACAAAGTGCAAATAGGCAAGACGAGACAGAGATATTGCGAGCGTGAAAGTAGGCACAATATGAATGAATGCAAGGGAGAATACAAAGATCACTGAAGTGCAACCTGGTCCAATCCATGAGATGGATGCCTGTCCCTGTACACAAAGTATCTTTGCAGCAGCCATTCACAGAAGGTGCTGGGTGCACTCCAAAGTGCAGCTTGAGGTGCAGAATCATATTGTAAGTGGATTGGAGATGTGCCATGAGGCTGTGGTGAGGCTAGGATGCATCAGATCCCAAGGTCCATAGATGGATTGGCATGTGTGGATTCAGTGCCAATAGAATGTGCTGAGTTGTTGGTCGCTGATGGAGGATTGGAGCAAGTAACTATTCTGAATTGTATGTCAATAATTATTCATGTTAGTTTTCATCCAATGAGTGGGAGAATGAGACATTGCATATCAATGAGATGAGTTTAGCTAATAATGAAATGTTCATGTATGGTGATGCATGCAGGTAGACCTCGCACCGCTCACTGAGTGAGAATCTCATCTCACCATTTAACACTTGGTTGAAAAATACAATTTTTTGCTCCCAAGGTTGAGAGGGTCCTCACTGCACATTTCATGTGATTTTCTCAACTTTATCACATGGTCTGCATCATTCAGGGGCTAGGGAGAGGAAAACTTGGGATAGGCATTTTGGTGGCAGCTTGTTATGTGTCTGCTTTTATGCTGACAGGAAATTAAAATCAGGTTCACACCTATCAACTCCAACTCAGAAAAAAATGTTCTAAATGTTCTCGCCTATGTTAATTTGTTTTCTTGCCTGTGCTAATTTACATTGTAAATTAAAATTCAAACTCTAATGCCAATCAGCTAAAAACTGTTGCAATGCCTTGGGAATGATCTCACTGCAGACAACAATTTAAAACTGCTACTATGGCAAGCCCATTATTTTTTTAAAATCAGGAAGAAATTTGAATGTGAATACATTGATATAATACACATGAAATAAAAATGCCACCAAGGCATGGAATACAATTAATTTGTTCTTAGTTTGGATTCAAAATGATTCATCCTAATAAGGGCTCTTGACGAATCTAGTGGAATTTACACATCCGGTTTATGTTAACAATCAAAAATAGCACAATCACCACAAACGACCAGTGTTGCAAATCGTTTGTTTGATTTTTGGCAAACATGACAGGCAAACCTCTTTTATATGCTGGCCAACTGCTCAGCAGGACTGTGTCAATATTTATTTTTAAGCAATGTTTGGGATGTGGAGATCTCTGGCATAGCCAACACAAATTGCTTGTCCTGTTGTTGGCCTTGGGTTGGCAGTGATGGATCTGCTTCTTGAGCCATGGCAGATTAGAAGGGAAGGTGCTCAAACAATGTGGGAGTTCCAAGACATTGATGAAACAATGATGAAGGACATTGATTGCAAGCTAGATTTTTGTGTTGGGCTCAGAAAATGTGAGTCAGCATATTTTCCATGTTCAGACAGCCGAAACTGTCATTTCTGCTCATATCCACCATTTTTATCTCTGTTGGAGACATGAGGTGGGGTGTGCTGGAGAAGTGCAGATGCACAGATGAGTTGTTTAGAAGAGCGTCTTCGATTTGCTGAGATATTGCATTTCTCCAACCTAGTTCTTACCCTCCAACTCTAAATCCTCATCCACGCTCAAGCCCCCTAATATTTCCATGCGCCCTTCACTTCCACTCCTCATTCTGCTGCAAACCCCCTTACCTAAAAAGTAATCCTCATACTCCCCATGTCCTTCAATACCTTCTCTTATTCCCCTCAATTTCCCTCTTCCACCCCAAGTCCCCATATACCACCTTCATTATCCCTCACATTCCTCATGCCCGCACATATTCCCATGCCCCTTCATAGTCTCATTCCCCATTTATCTTCAACAGCCAATCACACTGGTCCACTATGGGAAGCCCTCAGAATAACAATCTAATAGAGCTGTCACACTAAAAGACATGTTTATTCCTAGCTGTTGTTACTATTGTACAAATCAGGCTGTAGACTGAAATCTGGATTAAAACATCATGGTTTGTTTTGCTTTGATTTTAACAAGGTGGTCTTTCATTGAAATATAAGCTCACAATATTGCAGATATGTTTAAACAATAAAACAGAATCTTTTTAGCCAAAATGGCCTGTTTCCACACTATAGGGATTCTATGATTCTATGAAAATGAATTAAGACAAAATAGAAGAAACTAAACTATTTATTTACAATGCAAAATCAAAGAGTTTTAAGCGCAGTGAAGAAGTAGAATCCCTTTAATCCCAAAACACTCATTTACAAATTCTAAAAAAAACCCCTTGTACACCACCCGTAAACTTTGCTTTTATTATACTCAGACAAGAGAAGAAATCTTTTCCTAACACCTCATATGCTGAAGGCAAACATGATGGGAAATATTGAAAGCTTCTTCCTGGAGGAATCATACATCTGAGCTTAAACATGCTCAGCCTTCAAGTTATATCCCCAGCATTTTAACCCAACACTTCTGTTTTGGTACTCTGACTAACTTCTTCCTCTAAGGTCGTCTATTTTTACCATATTCTCCCATTCTCAGCAGCACTGTTCCATACAATCATCTTTATTCAAAGGTTTCACAGAACTGTGGAGTTGAAATTGTGGTGTTAGAACAGCACAGCAGGTCAGGCAGCATCCGAGGAGCAGGAGAGTCGACATTTCATGCATAAGCCCTTCATCAGGAGTGCAGTCCTCACTTTCACAGAACTGCTCAAAACAAAGTAAAATTGAAAGAAATTCTCTTTCTCGCTCGGTTATGGGGATTTCCCCAAGTTAAAAAAACCCTATATCTTAAGGTGAACAAAATCCCATTAGTGCGACTAAAGCACCTCTTAGAAACTGTTTTAAAATAAGTCACCACGGCTGCAGAAATACTTACGAGTTATTAACTTCAGACTCACAAAAAACCAACATATCACTAACTCAAAAGCCAAAACACAAACTTAAAATAATATACATCATTAAAATATATTCAGTGGTTCATACCATAGACACATCATACTTTAAAAACTCACATTGTTAGAACCCATTCAAAAAATTAAAGCTCCGCAAGTGGGCATCCTGCTGTCAAAGACAACTGTTTATTTATTTATAACATCAAAGAAAATTAATGCCTTAATAGGTTATTAGAACTGCAAAAAAATTGTGAAGCAGGCTGACTTATAAGAACTAGGAGTAGGCAATTCAGCCAAAAAAGCCAAATAATGGCAGATGCTGGAAATGCGGAAATCAGAAACAAAATCAGAAACTGCTGGAAACTCAGCTGGTCTGGAAACATCTGTGGAGAGAAAGCAGAGTTAATTTTTCAGGTCCTATGACCCTTCCTCAGAACTATTCAGAACTGTTCAGAAGGCAGGTCACTGGACCAAAAATATTAACTCTGGTTTCTCTCCATAGATGTTGCCACACCTGCAAAGGCAATTCAGCCCTTTGAGCCCACTCCACCATTTAATATGATCATGACTGATCTCATCTTGGCCTCATCTCCAATTTCCTGCATCTCTTCATAACCCTTCAACTAAATACTAATTAAAATTTGCCTGGCTCCTCCATAAATGTACTCAATATCTCAGCACTTACTGCATTCTGGGGTAGTGAATTCTGCAGATTCATAACCCATGAGAAAAGTAATTTCTCCTCATATCTGTTTTAAAGTTGTTACCCCTTATTCTAAAACTAAGACCTCTTGATATAATGCATTTAAGAGGCATTTAGATGGGTATATGAATAGAAAGGATTTGGAGGGATATGGACCGGGTGCTGGCAGGTGGGACTAGGTTAGATTGGAATATCTGGTTGGCATGGACGGGTTGGACCGAAGGGTCTGTTTCCATGCAGTATATCTCTATGACTCTATATGACTTAGGAGCAGAAATTAGGCTACTCACCCCATTGAATGGCAGAGCAGACTCAATCGTGGCTGATAGGTTTCAAAACCCCCATGTTCCTGCTTTCTCCCCTTAACCCTTGGTTCCCTTGACAAACAAGAACCTATCTATCTTCGCCTTAAATACACGGAATGACCTGGCCTCCATAGCCTTCTGTGGCAGTGAATTCTATAGATTCACCACTCTCCGGCTAAAAACAATTTCTCCTTATCTCTGTTCTAAAAGATCTTCCCTTTATTCTAAGGCTGTGCTCTTGGGTAAAAGGTATTCCTGCTGTATTCCTGATGAAGAGCTTTTGCCCGAAACGTCGATTTTACTGCTCCTCGGATGCTGCCTGAACTGCTGTCCTTTTCTAGCACCACTCTAATCTGTGCTCTTGGGTGCTAGTCTCTCTGACCAAAGCCTTATACAGCCTCAGAAGTATATCTCTGCTTTTATATTCAAGTCCTCTCAAAACAAATGCCATCCTTGTATTTGCCTTCCTATAGATTATATTGATTAACCAATATGAGGCAGATTCTATCATCCTGGACTTTTCAAAATACAATCAGGCATTCATAATAGCCACAAAAGCAAATCCTGAGAATGTCAACAATGGAACAACTGAAACTAAGCAATCATATGTCCCTATTAAGCTTGACACAGTGTTTGATTTTCATTTCAAAGCAGACTGCAAGTCAATCAATGGAGTATAGTTGGTGCTTAGACTTTTTTAAACTTCAACAGCAGAGTTATTTGTTCGAAACTTAAGATCACTGAACATTTACATTTTAGTCCAAAACATTGTAGGAGAGTTCCCAATACATATTTCTACAATTTTGAAAGCTTTAATTATCTTTCCTATTGAAAAAAGTACTGTAACGTGTGTCAACATTTGCATAAAGAGGGTCTATTTAACAGTAAACTGCAATTAATCATTGTATTAAACCATGTCTATATTACTTTACAACATTTAATAAATACATTTGAATGTATCAAAATATGTAAAATCTCTCAGTTCATTTAACACATAACTGTTAAAATGTTGCAGATTTTCAAAGTTTGTGAGAAGATTTGTAGCTCGGGTGCTCGTTGCTGTGGTTCTGTTCGCCGAGCTGGAAGTTTTTGTTGCAAACATTTCGTCCCCTGTCTAGGTGACATCCTCAGTGCTTGGGAGCCTCCTGTGAAGCCCCAGAGCTTCACAGGAGGCTCCCAAGCACTGAGGATGTCACCTAGACAGGGGACGAAACGTTTGCAACAAAACCTTCCAGCTCGGCGAACAGAACCACAGCAATGTTGCAGATTTATTGGTAGGCTGCCCCATTGGTCTCAAACTCTCAGGCCCAATAGTTTTTTTTAACCAAATTCCAAAATCCATTGCAACATTCAAAAATAATGCGAGGAAAGAAATGCAAATTTCCTGTGGTCCTTATAAAGGCAAACTGGACCTCAGGAGAGGTGTGTGAGCATTCAAGCTCAATGCCTGCCCAACCTGATAAAAAGTCACACAAAGATAATGTGGGGTCAGAAAGAAACATCAAATAGGAATTTGCAGTCAAAAATCTTAATTCTTTTTATATTCTCAATCTAATTTCTGTTTCCACTGAGAACTGAAGATCCAACCTGTATGTTTAGTTCATGATAGCTCGTTTTCAGTCACATTAGAGCTGATGATGCACATATGTACTCGCAATCCTCGAAAAAAAACACTTTAAAAAACAAGGTTTAGGTTTATGAACAGCCCTAATTACTGCATCCTGTGTCCTGACACCAACTGTCTCTATTACCTAATGCATTAATCATATTGAACCTTTCCCTGTTTCCCTATCTCTGAACCAAAACCTTTGCAAGCACAAAGGCACCTGGCTTTGATTCAATTTCATTGGACAACATCACTTGATTGATAAAGGATCTTGGCCAACACTCTTCCCATCACACATCTGACCAGAAATCTCTCAGCTTTGGCACGTGTTGCGAGGATTTGCAGGTTGACACTCAACCTGTTTGGCCAAATCATTAATGCACTTCCCTTGGTCATCAAGTCATAGATGGAGTCTCAAACTAGAATTTTTGGCTCAAAGGCATGAATTGTACTTCAAGACTTACACAGTAAGGGTCAAAGATATTAGACAATCACCACGAAATCCAATGGTGAATTCATTAGGAACTGCACTACCAAGAAAGTAGTTAGAATCTTTTGCTGCAAAGAATATTTAAGATGAGTGCTATAATTAGTTTGATGGGGAAGCTTGATAAGCACATGAAGCTGAATGCCTGCTCTTTGCTGTAAATTCCATACAATTTAAGATAAAATCTAGAAACTACAGATGGAAAGAATGTTTGAACCTCTATCTGTAGCTCAAAATTACAACATGCATGCAAAATAAACATGATGTGACAGCAACTTGGACATCTTGGGTTGATTTTAATTTTTTTTTGTTTAAATGGGAGTTGTTTTGAGTTTTTTGCAACGTTTCTCATTTCAAGGCCTAGCAATATTATTCACAGTATCTAGGCCCAAGACTCTAGCATACCTTCCATAAATGTCTCCACCTTTGCATTTCACTTTTATCCTTTAAAATACCCCAATGAGTTCGCCTCTGATCAAACTTTTGACCATCTAAACTAATTTTTCTTGAGACTTGGTATGGTAGCTTTGTGTTATAATGCTCCTGTAGAGAGTCATGTTATGTTAAAGGTGTCATATTAGTCTAATTTTTTTGTCTACTGTATCAAGCTCTTTCATATTTATCAGATTATCACAATGATCTATCAGACCATCTCGTTGTCTATTTTTGGAGAAACCATTCAGTCTATTCAATTTCTCTTGATCATGATAACTTTCAGTCTGGTATCATTCTTCACAGTCCTTTTTAGTTTGGCACTTCTCCATTCCCTCCATATTCTTTCTGTGGCATGGAGACTAGAAAAGGGTACAAATTCAATAAATTGACCCCCAACTAACTTTATGCAATTACCCTGACTGGTTTAGCAACTAACTTTCCAGCCTGAGACAATGGGCACAATATACACAGGTAATGGAAAGGAATCATTTGTAAAATGATTTCTGAAATAGCTTCACTTAGGACGCTATCCTGTCACCAAATCACTCTTTATTTACACGTGCATGTACTTGACACTAGTCTGGCTTCTTCAGAGCCAGCTGTCAGAGTGAACAGAACCTCTGACACTCCTCTTTATTTTTTTTTCTTTTTTCTTGGAGAGTCCTTGCACACACATACACTCAAATTAGGCAAACACCCGGGTGGCCAGTGACAAACACTGCCCTTCACATCAAGGGACAGTGCTGTGTGATCAAAACAGTGAAGGGGAGGGTAGGGACTAAATCAAAATAGAGTTGGAGGGAAGACACTCCTCTTTATATCTGTCAGCTAGAGCTTCCTGATTGGACCTAGTTAACAGCCCTAATCAGGGAACTCATATTCCATAAAGTCCACCTGGCTGATGTCATTACAGTCACTACATCCTGCCCCATCTAAGTCCAGGGATGTAGGCTTGTTCCTTTTCTTGCAAACTCTCCTGGGTCATTTTCATACCGGGTCTGGTTCCTCTGAATCAGCCTCAGATATGGGTGGCATGTACCTGACTGTAGCCTGCCTCTTCCGCCCGGAGTGTCTCAGAAGAAATTCAACTTCTTCTTCAGGTGGTAAAGGCACCAAGGTGGTGACATCCACCATGTCCATCTCAGACTCAGAGATTTCTTTGACACTAGACAAAGGGGGAGAAGCAATGGGTTCTGACAGCCTTTCCAGATACTCTGTCAGAAGTATGTTTTGTTCCTGACCTGTTTGTGAGTTTGCAGCTTTCATGCGATCCGTGTGTTTGTTCAGGACTGCCTCACCTACCCGAACTTTGTACATCACGAGAGCTGGCCTCATGTCAAGCATGCCTCTTACCCATGTAAGGCCACTTCCTTGGTTTCAGCACCAAACTTCATCCCCTGAAGTAAACAGTCTCCCTCGCTTCGAGGATCTTGTATCCAGCATTGGTGTTCCTGATACCATTTCACCCACCCCCCAATGTCTAGGAAGATCAGATTTAACCTGACGTGCAGTTTTCTCCCCATTAGTTGCTCTACTGGAGCTTTTCCTGAAATTGTATGAGAGGTGTTCCAATAATTAAGTAGGAACTGGGTTAGTTTGAAATCAAGTGAAGCTGAATGCTGTTTATTTAAGCCTCCCTTCAAATTTTAGACTGCTCTTTCCACCAGACTATTGGACAATGGATGATATGGAGCTTTCCTTATATGCCACATGCCATTCGACTTTAGGAAATATTTGAATTCCCTGTTGGTAAATGATGGCTTGCACTTCTGGGAGCCAGTGTAGTGTAAAAGATGCTCACAGCTTTTCTAGCAATGTCATGTGTATGACAAATGTCCAACCACTTTGAGTGAGCATCTGTAATGACTAAGAACATTGAGCCCATGATAGGGCTGGCATAGTCGATGTCCAAATGCGTCCAGGATTTACCGACTATTCCCAATGGTGGTAATTTTTGTCCTTGTTGGCACTTTGGGCACTGCCCCACCAACACAGCTATGTCTGCAATCGAACCTGGCCACCAGACATATCTTCTCACCAACATCTTCATTTTGGAAACCCATGGACTACCCTGGTAGAATTCAGCCACTGACTGGCAGTGACCTTTGCTTGGGACAATCACCTTTACGCCCCATAATAAAATGCTATCCTCTACGATGACCTGGTCTAACCGGGTCCAGATATATGTCAATTCTGGTTGTGATGGCCCATTTGTTTCTCCCATCACCACCTGCTGTTTCAGTGTTGCCAGGACAGGATCTTATTGCACAGTCTGATGTTGTCAGCAGTGACTGGATAGATGTCCCAAACATTTAAAACCAGAATGGACTCTTCCAATGGCAGCACCACCAGTAGTGTATCTGCCAGCGGGAGGCAGCTCGAGGCACCTGCATTTGCTATTTTGCCTCCCACACAATGTTCCAACTTGTAATTATACGCACTCAGAATGAGAGACCACTGCTGAAATTGACCTGAAGCTATAGGCAACACGGCCTTATCCTCTTTGAACAGCCCTGCAAGGGTTTGCAGTCCGTTATATTAAAATTTTACATCTGTAAAGGTATTTAGATTAGATTAGATTAGATTACCTACAGTGTGGAAACATGCCCTTCGGCCCAACAAGTCCACACAGACCCTCCGAAGAGTAACCCACCCAGACCCATTCCCCTACATTTACCCCTGACTAAACTACGGACAATGTAGCATAGCCAATTCACCTAACCTGCACATCTTTGGACTGTGGGAGGAAACCGGAGTATTAACAGAACTTTCTCATACCAAAGATAACTGCTAGACCTTCCTTCTCTACCTGGGTGTTTTTGTGCTCTGTGTCAGCCAAAATCCAGGAAGCATACACTATTGGGAATTCCTCTCCTTTGGGCCATCTGTGAGCCACCACTCTGATATCTTACTGGGAGACATCGCACATCAGCACCAGATTTACTTGAGATCATAGTGTGCTTGACGATGACAGCTGCTTCTTCACTTCCCTAAAGACTAGGTCTTGGCTATGAGACAAACTTGACTATAATACATTCACTTGTCTCATCGTTAATGTATTGTGTAATTAAGTCATTAATATATACTGTAAATAATTGTGGCCCCAGTACTGATCTCTACTGCAATCCACTAGTTACCGTCTACCATCCTGAAAATGCCACCTTTCCCAACTCTCTGACTTCAATAGTTAGTCAATCTGCTATCCATGCTAATAGAATATCTGCAACACCATGAGTTCTTGTCTTATTAAGTAGCGTAACATGTGCTTCTGGAAATCCAAATATATTACATTCTGTACTTCCTTTTATCAATCCTGCTTGCCACCTACTCAAAGAATTCCAATAAAGTTGTCAGGAATGATTTCCCCTTCATGATGCCATGCTGACTCTGCTTGATCATATTAAATGCACTGCTACTGTATTACATCCTTTAGAATAGGCACTGACATTTTCCTAATACTGTAAGTGATGTTAAACTAATTGGCCTACAGTTACCTGCATTTTGCCTCTTTTTCTTTGTAAATAAAGGTGTTCTATTGACAATTTTCCAATCCTCTGGGACTGTTCCAGAACCTAAAGTTCTTGGGAGATTATCACCACCTCTGTAGCTACTGCCTCTCTCTCTTAGGGTGCATCCAATCAGGTCCAGTTGACTGATTGGTCTTTAGCTCCATTGGTTTGCCAAGCACTTTTATACTCCTGATAGTTATCTTATTTATTTCCTTTCCTCCTTTTGCCTTTTGATTGTTTAGTAATTTTGGAATGCAAGTAGTGTCTTTTACTATGAAGACTGATGCAAAGTATTACTTCAGTTCCTCTGCCATTTCCTGGTTCTCCATTGTTATTTCCTCAGTCTCATTCATAAGGGGCCTCTGTTTGCCTTGACTTCTATTTCTTTTTATATGTTCACAGAAGTTCTTGCTGTCTGTATTAATATTACTTACAAGTTTACTTTCAAAGTTTAATTTCTTCCTCGTTTGTTTTGGGTTGCATTTGTTGGTTTTTAAAAATTTCCCAATGCTCTGGGTTACCTCTAATCTTTGCCACATTGTGTTTTTTTTCAATTTCACGCTATCCTTAACTTCTCTGGTTAACCCACAGCTGGCTTATCCTTTCCTAGAATCCTTCTTCCTCACTGGAATATGTCTTTGCTGTGGAGCCATGAACTATTTTCTCAACTGCCTTTATTGCTAAACTCCTTTCCCAGGCCACCACCATCAGCTCTGCCTTTATTCCTTTGTAATTACCCATACAAGCTTAGCACAGTTGGTTCCGATCCAAGTTCCAACCTCTCAATTCTAAATTCTACCATTTTATGATCACTGTTTCCTTCGGGATTTTCTTTTTAACTCTGACATCATTTATTAAACCTTTATTCTTACACATCACTAAATCCAAAATAACCTGATTCCTGGTTGTATCCACAACATATTGTTTTGGAAAACTGTCCAGAATACACTCCAAGAATTGTTCTTCATGGTTTCCTCTACCCATCTGACTATCTCAATCTGCATGAAGGTTAAAGTCACCCATGATTAAGGTAATGTCTTCCTTACATGCTTTCATTATCTCCCAATTTATTTACTGTCCCACCGTATAGCTACTAGTGGGGAGCCAATAAACTACTCTTACCCAAATCTTCTTTCCATTTTTATTTCTTATCGCCACCCATATGGATTTGAAATCTTTCTCGGTATCATGCTTATTTTCCATCCCATACCAAGAATGCTATCGCACCAACCTTTCCTTCCTGCCTGTCCATTCAGAAAGTCACATACTCTTGAATATTTAGTTCTTGGCTTTGATTTTTAACTATATTGTTGTAATGCCGTCAACCTGGACTTGTGGCATTTACTTTGTTCATGCTGCTTTAATTTGTGCAGGAAATGTACTGGGCAAGCGGCAGGAGTGGGCCTACTTGTGATTACCATTCAAGTTGAATGTCCAGCTAGCACTGACTGTAAAGGCCACACACAAATGATTGTCATTTCAGCAAAGGTAATTATTGTGCCACGTTCCTATCCCCTACCCCCACCCCCACAAAAATACCCGCAGCGTCAACATCTATTGGAGAGAAGGGCTGCAGAGAAAATGAGGGTGTTGTGTTAATTGATGTTCTTGCTAACATGACATATGTCATTTCCAGCCACTCTCCTACATCAACGAAGGAAAATACTTCTAACATATGTGTCACATAAAATTATAATTTGAGGGTACATGAAGCACATTCTAACCACACAACGTGAATGTCAGGACTCTGCGGCGTCTGCTGTGTAGGCGGTCACTAAACCGGCTTACACTGCAGCGACGGTGGTGGAGAGGGGAGGGAGGTGGGATGCAGAATCTGTGCTGGGCTACACACTGAGCAGCAAGCAGCACCAGGAGATAGCAGCTAAAGTGACTTCGAGCATATTCTCCATTGCAGGGGGCAAGAAACTCAGACGAAACGGAAACAGCCCTGGTGAGAATCTGCGTCCTCCAGGTTATTTTCCGCGCTGATGCGACTTTTTGAGGTTTTCTGTCCGCTATTCGGACCCCGCCCTCAATACTCCGCCACACGAAAGAACCCCAAAATGCACCCGAGAGGGAAAGCATAAGCTGGCGAAAAGAGAAAGACCGCCTGTCGCACTGATACTTTTTCTCTAAGCTAAGTACCGTAGTTCTGGATCTCCAAGGTTGCCCATTCGAGCATATTAGGCCAAGAACATTCACCCCTCACTTCCTGCCCACATTTTCGGGTCTCCCTGCGAACAACGCCAGTGGCCACATACAAGCTGCTGGATCAGATTACCTTGAATGGTCCGGCACTCAGATGCCCGCTCAGACAGCAGCTCAGGAGGTCATTCTCTGAACAGTGGGTGCGGTGATTGCACAGTCAGCAGCAGCAGCTGAAATGACCCGATCCGCGGAAAGGGAGCACAGATGAAGCGATAGGTCTCGCTGACAGTAACACAGTCACAACTCAGCGTCTGTGGCTCGTTGTGATGGATGAGCCGAGGTCGCTTTGCAAAACCACCGGCTGTTCGCATGCAATTCTCGAGTATTCAGCGCAACGAAACTGCCACCCAGAGGGTGAGGTGTGAACACCATCCTCACCCTGTAAATTGCGCTAAAGAATCCACCAATACAGGTAGTCCCCATTAAAAGTCGGGAGTGTGGTGCGGGAAAAGCACAGCAGGAGTGGGAGGTCGGGCAGGATCAAGGGCTTATGCCCGAGCTTCGATTCTCCTACTCCTCGGATGCTGGAAAAGCACAGCAGGTCAGGCAGCATCCGAGGAGCAGGAGAATCGAAGCTCGGGCATAAGCCCTTGATGCTGCCTGACCTTTCACTCCTGCTGTGCTTTTCCAGCACCACACTCCCGACTCGGATCTCCAGCATCTGCAGTCCTCACTTTCTCCCATTAAAAGTTGCACCTTTCAGGTTTTTTTCTGTTTTGCTCATTACTTTTAAAGTGTTCTCAATAACATTAACAGCAAAATACAGAGAGACAAAACTAGGTAACTCCAGGCGAGTTAACATCTGTTATTAAGGAAATATTATAATCTATTATAAAGGATGTAATAGTAGAGCTTTTAGAAATACATTATGTGATCAAACGAAAGTTAGCATGGTTTAATGAAGGGGAAATCAGAATTGACAAATTTGCTAGAAGTCTTTGAATGGGTACGAGCAGGATAGGTAAAGGGGAAGAAGAGCATGTAATAATATATTTAGATTTCTAGAAGGCATTTGATAAAGTATCACACATTAGGCTACTTAAGAAGTGCCCTTGTGTTATGGTAGCATACTGGCATGGATAGTGGATTGGCTAACTAACAGAACACAGAAACTTGGAATAAGGGAGCTCATCTCTTCCTACCTCTACACCGTCCTGTCCCCCTTAGTCCAGGAACTCCCCACCTACGTTCGTGACACCACCCATGCGCTTCTCCTCCAAGATTTTTGTTTCCCTGGCCGCAAATGCCTCATCTTCACCATGGACATCAAGTTTCTGTACACATCGATCTGCCACAACGAAGGTCTCCAAGCCCTCCGTTTCTTCCTCTCACACCGTCCCAACCAGTACCCTTCCAGTGACACCCTCATCCGCCCGGCTGAACTGGTCCTCACCCTCAACAACCTCTCCTTCCAATCCTCTCACTTTCTCCAAACCAAAGGAAACAGTCATGGACACCCACATGGGATCCAGCTATGCCTGCCTGTTTGTCAGATATGTGATTCCTGAAGAAGGGCTTATGCCCGAAACGTCGATTCTCCTGTTCCCTGGATGCTGCCTGACCTGCTGCGCTTTTCCAGCAACACATTTTCAGCTCTGATCTCCAGCATCTGCAGACCTCACTTTCTCCTCAAAGATATGTGGAACAGTCCATCTTCTGCAATTACACCGGCACCACCACCTACCTGTTTCTCTGCTGCATCAATGACTGTATTGGCGCTGCTTCGTGCTCCCACAAGGAGGTTGAACAGTTCATCAACTTTATCAACACCATCCACCATGACCTCAAATTTGCCTGGAACATCTCAGACACCTCCCTCCCCTTCCTGCACCTCTCCATCACTGTCTCTGGCGACCAACTAAGCACAGACATATACTACATGCCCACCGACTTCCACAGCTACCTAGACTACAACTCCTTCCACCCTACCTCCTGTAAAAATACCATCCCTTATTCCCAATTCCTCTGCCTCCGCCGCATCTGTTCCCAGGATGACCAATTGCACCTCAGTAAGTCCCAGATGGCCTCCTTCTTCCAGGATCACAACTTCCCTTCCCATGTGGTTGAGGACACCCTCCATAGCATCTCCTCCACTTCATGCACCACCACCCCTGAACTCTACCCCTCCCAATGCAACAAGGACAGAACCCCATGGTCCTCATCTTCCACCCCATTAACCTCCGCATACAACGCATCATCCTCTGCCACTTCCACCACCTCCAAATGGACCCCACCACCAGAAATATATTTCCCTCCCCACTCCTATCAGTGTTCCGAAAAGACAATTCCCTCCCTCATCAGGTCCACCCCGCCCTCCTGGCACCTTTCCCTGCCAATGCAGGAAGTGCAAAACCTGTGCCTACACCACTCCCATCACCTCTGTCCAATGCCCCAGGGAATCCGTCCACATCCATCAGAAATTTACCTGTACCTCTACCAATGTCATGTACTGCATCCGTTGCGCCTGGTGTGGTCTCCTCTACACTGGGGAGACAGGACACCTTCTTGCGGATTGTTTCAGAGAATACCTCTGAATCCTGATGAAGGGCTTTTGCCTGAAACATCGATTCTCCTGCTCCTCGGATACTGCCTGACCTGCTACGCTTTTCCAGCACCACACTATTGACTCTGAGCTCCAGCATCTGCAGTTCTCTCTTTCTCCCATACGGGAGGCATTTTCAGGAATGGCAACCTGTAACTTCTGGAGTGCTGCAGGGATCAATGCTGTGGCCACAATATATGTTAATGTCTTGGATGTGAATGTACTATTGCTAATGACAATTTGCAGATGACACAAAAATAAATGGGAAGGGAAATGCTGAGGATGACACAAAGGGTCTACAAAGGGTCTGCAGCAGTTTATAGAGAGGTTAAGCAAGTGGTCACAAACATGGCAGATGGAATATAATGTGGGAAAATGTGAGATTATGCACTTTGGCTGGGCGAATTGAGGAGCTGAATATTATTTAAGTGGATCAAGACCGACAAGCTGTAGCAAACATGGATATGAGTCTCTATGTGTAAATCATAAAGAAAATGAGCATCCAATTTTAACAGGCTATAGGGAAGGCAAATGGAATGTTGGTCTTTATTTCAAAGGTATGGAGTATAAAAATGGGGAAGCCTTGATAAAACTAGGCAGTATTCAGACCATAGCTGATATACAGTGAAATGCTGCTTTGGTTCTCTTGAATTGATATACTTTAACTGGAAGCAGTCCAGAGATGGTTCACTGGGTTGATCCTGGGTATGGAGGGATTATCTAAGTTGAGTAGTTTGGCCATAAATCCGTAAGAAATAGGAAATAGGAACAGCAGTGGGCCATTCGGCCCCTCAAGCCTAGTCTTCTATTTAACAAAATAATTGCTGATCAAACACTCTTAGAGTCATAGAGATGTACAGCACGGAAACAGACCCTTCAGTCCAACTCATCCATGCTGACCAAATATCCTAACCTAATCTAGTCCCACTTTCCAGCATTTGGCCCACATCCCTCTAAACCCTTCCTATTCATATACCCATCCAGATGCCTTTTAAATGCTGTAATTGTACTGGTCTCCACTGTACCTACTTCCGCTGGCAGTTCATTCCATATACGTACCACCTCTATGTGAAAAGGTTGCCCATAGATCCCTTTTATATCTTTTCCCTCTCACCCTAAACCTATGCCTTCTAGTTCTGTACTTCCTCACCCCAGGGAAAAGACCTTGTCTATTTATCCTATCCATGCTCCTCATGATTTTATAAATATCTATGAGGTCAGCCCTCAGCCTTTGCAGTCCAGGGAAAACAGCTACACCCTATTCAGCGTCTCCCTATCGCTCAAAACCTCCAACCCTGGCAAAATCCTTGTCAACCTTTTCAGAACCCTTTCAAGTTTCACAACATCCTTCTGATAGGAAGGAGACCAGGATTGCAAGCAATATTCCCAAAGTGGCCTAACCAATATCCTGTACAGCCACAACATGACCTTCCAACTCCTGTACTCAATGCTCTGGCCAATTAAGGAATGGATACCAAACGCCTTCTTCACTATCCTATCTACTTGTGACTCTACTTTCAAGGAGCTATGAACCTGCACTCCAAGGCCTCTTTGTTACGTGCCTGCCGCCTGCCTCTTCCTCATGACCATTGATCCCTCTACCAATCAAGACTGCTATTTATCTCAGCCTTAAATATATGTAATGACTCTGCCCCCACAGCTTTCTGTGTTACGGAGTTCTAAAGATTCACAACCTTCTGAGGGAAGAAATTCTTCCACATCTCAGTCTGAAATTGGCACCCTTTTGTTGTTTGAGACTAAACCCTCTGATCCTAGACTCCCCCATGAGAGGAACCATTTTCTCAGCATTTACCCTAACAAGCCAATCAAGACAAAATCATTTTGTATTACAATACCTCTTTATTCTTGCACTCTAAACCCCTAGCAATAAAATTCAACATGCCATTTATCTTTCATATTGCTTGTTTTACTTGCATGCTAACATTCTGTGTTCCTAGAATAAGTACACTCATATCTCTTTGAACATCAGTAGTTCTAAGTTTCACACCTTTAAAAAAAGCAGAAGTAATCATATGTGTTGTTTAAGGATACAATGTCCTGAAAGAAATGACAAATTCTAGCAATTTTATTGTACAAATCAAAAGTCTCTATTCTGGATATCCATACATACAATTCAACATCTATAATGCAGCTGATCCTTCCATTATTAAGGGGGTCTATTAACCTCCTTTATGGCTAGTAAGAGAAGTGCTGTTTTACTGGTTCAAGATCAATTTTCAACACACAGCACTTAACATATTTTATTTAGGTTTCTTGTTCATTTAATTCTTAAGAAGAGGCATCACCTTTTTGTTGGATAAAAAAACATCATGTAAAAACTTAAGATTGAAACATAACCATCCTATGTAGTAATTCTGATTTTTCGGGGACTTGTCTCAATGGATATAGCTGCGCATATGTAGATTCCTAACATAAATGTGTGAAATAAAGGGACAATACAGTTTTTTCATGCATATGAAAAGAAAGAAATTCTCAAATTTGTGACTTTGTTTATTCTAAATTTTATATTCTTGTATTCCTCCTTTCATAAACCATGAAACAGCATTTCTCAATGCTAGCTACAACGAATCTTAATAAACCTTCACAAGCCTCAGGTAAGTCAACAAATTGCAGAGACCATGAACAGAGTTTTCCACTGTCTTGATTGGCATGGGTAATAGTAAGAAACTTGGGAAAATTTGGCAAGATGTTAGAAAATTTAAAATCGTGATGTTGAGAAAATATTTTCAATTTTCTACTTAAGGTTTAAACGGTGACTTCAGAATTTCATTATTAAATGGCACCTTTCTTATTCTTATGCATCAGCATCTCATTATTAGCCGAAACCATCTCATTTACATGTCACTTCCAATTCTCCTCTCTTTCCCCAAGAAAGGCAATGCCATTTCCTGACATAACGTCAATGCAGCAGCCTGCTTGCAGCATTTTGCTGCTTGTTTTCTGGGCGTTCAGCCAACTCTGTCTTCACCACATATCCCTGCCTTCTCCATAAACACTATCCTCCTCCAAGCAAGTTGACACAGGTAAACCACCTGCCTCGCCTACATTATTATGCCTTCTCTAGAACCAACTCAGATTACGTCAGCGCTTCAGGGCTTCAATGTGGAGTTCATGGATAGCCACAACTTGTAGGCTTCTATTAGATCGCTTTGTACACGGAGCCACACAAGCATCTACACAGTCTGTATTGTATGGCTGTTCATTTCTTAGTGTTCATTCACTCAATGCTGGCTGTTGCCAGCCTCTGTGGCTTGCATTGCATTTTAGCACAGAGAAGAGGTAGCCAGCTTGTTACAGTTTGGAACACTGAATCATCATGGTCGTAGACATGTTGCTGCATGGCACTGTCCTACGTCAGTGTCATATCTATAGCATGTGTCAGCAGCTTAAATGGCAAACACATGTGCATCAACCAAATGGCCAAGTCAAAAGACAAAGGCGACCCATTCCCAGTGGAGTCAAAGCAGAATACAGTCAGATAGGATGTACCACTACAATCCATCAAGGAGCTGGTCTGATTCCATGGGTTAGACCATGGTGAGTCAGGTGCTTGATCTTACCAGAGTCCAGGCACTCTGTCTTTCAGCCTATGTTTAAGTCCTGCAGATCAAATGCAACCAGTCCATGATTTATAGGTACTTCAGTCAGGGTACTGTGAAGACTTCATTTTAGGGACTGGCTGTTCTCCGTTAGGGCTGTGCACGCAAGTTATTCCAGAGGATGGACCATTATTGGAGTGGATTGCTAAGGAAATTATTACGCTTGAAGGGGGGGCCATGCATAAGACAAGTGAGAAAATTATATGTGTAAGAGGGATGTGTATGTTGAAATTAGGAATGAATTAATGTAGTGTTAATGGAAAAGCATGCAGCATAGTAGAATGAAAATTACTAGGTTAATTATCCATGGAAGTCTCTCTATCTGTACTTGAGTGACCATGCTGTTCTCTGGGCCAACCTAGTATTCTTTCCTCATGTGACATGAGGACTTAGCTCCGCACCACCCACCCCAAAAAAAAAATAAAGCCAATCTTGGCCCTCTTGGCCTGGTTGTGAATACATTTTACCTGCAATAAGACAAAATGTGAGATTGATTATGATGGAAGTAAGTGGAAGAGCAGTTGGTAGTGATGCAGGATCAGGAGAGATGGTGAGATCTCCCCAGTTAAGAGTAGGAATTGCAGAACGTAGGAATCGTTAGTAATTTAGAATAATAAGATGGTGAGAGTGCACATGATATTTGCAATTGTATGGGTTGTAGTCCAAAAGCCCTGATGAAATATCTGTGCAGTGCTAGAGTGAGTAGCTTTCCTGTGACAGAGCAAAGATGGTGTCACTTATCCTTGTGGAGCACAGAAGATCATTAGCTTACTTTCTATACTGCTGCATATTGCACTTCACCCGAGACACTGCACTGAGTTATGTTGATGTCTCTGTACCAGTTGCTGAGTTTGGTATGTGGCCTCCTTTGCTGGTCACTACAATACAGCACTACCTTTCTCTTGACCACCCTATCCACCAGCACTTATAGGTCCCTGCCAATCAACCAAGGAAATATTTTTCCTTTCTGGGCCATGGTTTGAACATAGATGCTTTAAGCACCACAGGGAGAAGGGCAGTTTATGATTTTTAGTCTCTTAAGTGTTTCCCTGGAGCATCAGAGGCTGAGCGATGACCTTGTAGAGCTTTATAAAATCAGAAAGAGCACAGATAGGGTGAATAGCCAAGGTCTTTTTCTGAGGCTGGAGAAGTCCAAAATTGGAGGGCATAGGTTTAAGGTGAGAGGGGAAAGATTTAAAAATGACCTGGGAGGTAACATTTTCACACAGAGGATTATGTTTGAATGGAATGAGCTGCCAAAGAAAGTGGTTGGAGGTGGGTACAATCGCAACATTTAAAAGGCACCTGGATTGGTTAATGAATGGGAAGGTTTAAATAGATACGAGCCAAATGTTGGCATTTGAGACTACGTCATATTGGGATGTGTTTCCATTCTGTCTGACTCTGTGACTCTTAAGTGGTGTGTAGCTGAGCTGTAAATGTAGAATCATTGGCGTGAACAGTGAACATTTCGCTTCTCCCACGGTGAAATTCCATAAGATGAAGGCCATGGAGCCAGGATGTACAATTAACGATATTGAAGAGTGGAAGATTGCACTGGAAAAATCGCACGAGCCATGGTGGACCTGACTCTATGCATCTCACTCAAGAAAACATTTTGCCTGACATTGTGAAAGTTCAGCCCTATGTTATATGTCAATGATGATTTGGTATTACAGTAATTCAAAATATTTGATCAATATAAATGATTCATCATCAACAGTATTGAGGTCAGTTTAGAATTCAGTTTTAAAAGGTTTTATTTTTATGTCGGTGATCCTACTTTAATACTTGGCAAAAAAGGGGTATTGAAGTAAAAGTTGTATTTCCCATATTTAACACATCACAATAAAAGCGGAGCACCACCAATTAACTTGCTTTGCATTCCCAACTTCAAAAAGCAAACGGAAATTAAAATCATTGTAAATTATTATATTTTAGTGAAACAATTAATTGACATGTGTGATATGATTTGAGTTAATATTTGTGAAGAAATTTCCTTTGGGAATGATGTCATATTGTGTAGATCCTCATGAAGTTGCCATTAAAACTTCATTAAAGCCATTAAAGCATATTTTGTTAAAATCCTGTGACACATTAAACTATATTGCTAGCTTAAATAATTATAAATGAACGGCAATTAATAAAAATTCCATTTGACTATTGAACTTTACAAGTTAACAAATTCTTGTGACTTTTGAAATCTCAGATGACATTATTGCTGTTAGTCACTGTCTGTTTTCACTCTTACATGGGATGTAAGGCCAGCACGTATTGCCCACGCCTAATTGCTCTTGAGGAGATGATGATGGAGAGCTGCCTCTTTGAAATGTTGCACTCTATTTGATTGCTGGCATAATGTATAGAATGGGCTGACTAATTTAGTCCCTACCCTCCCCCTCACTGTTTTTGATCACACAGCACTGTCCTTTGATGTGAAGGGCAGTGTTTGTCACTGGCCACCGGGTGTTTTCCTATCTTCCTGGTGGTGGAATTTGAATAAAGATTCGTGCACTTTGTGTCTTTCACTGTGTCTCACACCTGCGCACACACACACACCATGGGTGCTCGGGATAAAATAAGCACTACCGCACTTAGGTGGTAGTGTGGGGGTTAAAGTAAAAAAAAAAGCAAAAAAAAAAACAGGAGAAGCTCGAGGGGAAAATAAAGAAGAAAAGAAAAAAAATTAGAATGGGCTGAAGAGCTAAAGTTGTTGATGATATTTGACAGCTGCATGACCTTGAATGAGTCCTGTGAACATTCCTGTATGTGCCAAAGATGGTATAAGCAAAGTAGCTTTATTGTACTTCTCAGATTGTTTTCTGTACTGGTTGTTAGAATTTTGTTCTAAGTTGTCGGACTTCACCTTACACGTGGATTCCGAACCGTTCCAGGAGTAAACCTAAGCCTCCACAACAGCCGTTGATTGAGGGGTCCCCGATGAGCAGGAGGGTGTGAGGTTCGTTGCTTTGTTTTCTTTCCTTTTTCATCTTTTTTTATTACTTAATAGATGGTCATATTTAAGTCTTTTTTCCCCTTTCTTTTCCATTTTTTATTATTAATTAATTAATGTTCATATTTAAGCAAATTGCTATTGTTACGTCTACTCTTAACTGCATTTAACCAAATATGAAATGAATGGTTTGGATGCACCCTGTGATCCATGACACATAATGAATTGAGACATCTTCATCAGAAGATTAAAATGGTATTTAATCACGACAAATTTACTAAAATGAAGTGTGCAACTGATTGCAAGTGGATTAAAAATAGTATTAATTCCCATTTAAGTATTACTGCTATACTTATTGGCCTACATTGATTTTAATCAAGCAAAATTTAATTTCAAAATTCTCACCCTCATTTTCAAATACTTCCATTGCCTCACTTCTCCCTATCTTTTGCAATTTATTCCAGCTACTCAACCCTTTGAGACACTGCACTCCTTTAATTCTGGCCTTTTGTAAATCATTGATTTTAATTACTGCTCTATTGGCAGCTTGGTGTTGGTTATCTCACGTGGCTGGACAGCTGGTTTGCAACACAGTGTAATATCAAGAGCATGTCTTCAATTCCAACTCCAGTTGATGTCACCATGAAGGATTGTCCTTGGCAACATCTGCCTTCACCTGAGTTTGGTGACCCTGAGTTTAAACCAACCCCACCATCACTAATCATTTCTCTCAATGAAACACAGCCTATGGTCTGGTAAAACAATGGATCACTATTATTAAGTGGCTGGTCCTTCAGTTGTCCAGGTCCCAAGTTTGGAATACCGGTTTGGCATCTCTCAGCTTCTCTACTTCAGGTCCTTCTTAAGACACTCTTTAAACCTACCATGTTGCCCAAATATTTGATCATCTGACCATATTTCTCCCTATTTAGCGCAGTCATATTTAGCTTTATAATGTTCTTGTTAAATGGCTTTGGTATATCTAATAATATGAAAGGTGCTAAATAAATAGAACTTGGTTTTGTCAAACTAATGTGTTGACAGTATTTTTAATTGTAATAATCATATGCAGATTATCATTGAATATACCTGGCTTTAATCCATAAAAGTGAAATTTATGATGCTTCATCTGTATTTAGTGCACAGGATGCTGACGATTTCCCTATGACAGCTACAATTGGATAAAAAAAGACTGAGGACAAAACAAACCAGCACCATACCTTGCTGGGTATATGCGTACTTGAGAGTTGTAATGCAAATAGTTAAGCACTGGCATAGTTAAGCACTGGCAGAGCCCAAAAGTGTGGTGCTGGAAAAGCACATCAAGTCAAGCAGCATCTGAGGAGCAGGACAGTCAACCTTTTGGGCATTATATTTGCAAATAAACATTTTATTAGGTTGCCTGTACATATTTCAGTATATTTTTCTAAGTATATCACTATTTCAGGCAAAGCACAAGATTCGGATTAGTGTCTTTTTTAATACATGCAATGGACATAAAGAGTGTGAAGAATATACATGGATGACCTTCATTCATCTCCTCCCTCATCCAAAAAGATTCTCTGGGGCAGACAGGTGTATGTGTTAAGACTACTCGTGAAAATTGTTGACCTATTCATTAAAAAGTTTGAATTTACAAACTTAACTGCATTCACTCCAAAGACATGAGGGTGTAGTTTGCAAGATTTCACATATGAAGTGAAATCTCCCAAACTTTGAACATATGAAGTGCCAATCACTATCTTTGTGTGTGTGTGTGTTTTGGAGGTGGGGTGGGAACAAGCTATTTCGCCTTCTTGCTTTTTAAACAATATCAAAAGCTTGTGAAATAGGTTGTGGCTTCAATCTGAGAGATTCCTGTGTTTTGACTGTAGGTCAAGGGGTTGTATTTGTGACTAAGAGAAAATGAAGAC
Source organism: Chiloscyllium plagiosum (assembly GCF_004010195.1). NCBI lineage: Eukaryota > Metazoa > Chordata > Chondrichthyes > Orectolobiformes > Hemiscylliidae > Chiloscyllium > Chiloscyllium plagiosum. The sequence goes on along the minus strand of NC_057716.1, from coordinate 1,461,554 downwards.
TGCAGTTGCTGGAGATTCAGAGCCCAAAAGTGTGGTGCTGGAAAAGCACATCAAGTCAAGCAGCATCTGAGGAGCAGGACAGTCAACCTTTTGGGCATAAGCCCCACATCAGGGGTTGTATTAGGTTGCCTGTACATATTTCGATATGTTTTTCTAAGTATATCACTTTTTCAGGTAATGCACCAGATTCAGATTAGTGTCTTTTTTAATATGTAATTGACAGTACATCATCTGAATATGATCTGGAACTGCACGGAATGATTTGCATTCAGCTCTTCAACATTCACAGTGTACACTTTGCCATTTGTAATATTAACCAACCACCAAGACAGGCTAGCAGGTATGTTCTTTACAAGATGTAGGTTTGAAGAACGGATATACCCGAAAAAACGCACAACCCAGATGGCCTCCTTCTTCATGGACCGCAATTTCCCCCCCAACGTGGTCGACGATGTCCTCCACCGCATCTCTTCCACTTCCCGCTCCTCCGCCCTTGAGCCCCGCCCCTCCAACCGCCACCAGGACAGAACCCCACTGGCCCCCACCTACCACCCCACCAATCTCCATGTACAGCCCATCATCCGCCGTCACTTCCGCCACCTCCAAACAGACCCAGCACCAAGGATATATTTCCCTCCCCTCCCCTATCAGCTTTCCGTAGAGACCACTCCCTCCGCGACTCCCTTGTCAGATCCACACCCCCCACCGACCCAACCACCACTCCCGGCACCTTCCCTTGCAAGGAACAGGAGAATCAACGTTCCGGGCTCGCATTTCAATCCCCCCTCCCACCCCACCAAGGTTCTTCCTCCATCGTCAGACCACAGCGAAACGATGGTTGGAGGAAGAACGCCTCATCTTCCGGCTAGGAATCCTCCAACCACAAGGGATGAACTCGGGTTTCACCAGTTTCCTCATTTCCCCTCCCCCCAGCCTGTCTCAGTCAAATCCATCAAATTCAGCACCGCCTTCCTAACCTGCAATCTTCTTCCCGACCTCTCCGCCCCCACCCCAGTCTGACCTATCACCCTCACCTTGACCTCTTTCCACCTATCACATTTCCGACGCCCCTACCCCCTACCTTTTATCTTAGCCTGCTGGACAAACTTTTCTCACTCCTGAAGAAGGGCTTATGCCCGAAACGTCGATTCTCCTGTTCCCTGGATGCTGCCTGACCTGCTGCGCTTTTCCAGGAACACATTTCCATACCCGAAATGTTGACTTCTCCACTCCTGATGCAGCCTGGCTTGCTGTATTCTTCCAGCCTCCTGTTTGCCTACTTTGGATTTCAGCATCTTCAGTTTTCTCTTGTCTTTAAATAGGTTTAATAATGGCTGTAGGTATTTTTAATCAACTTGTTCAGAAATACTGCGACACACATTTGGAGTAGGATGGGACTTGACCCAGGTTTACCTGGCTCAGAGGTAGGGACACTATTAGTGCACTGCAATAAGCCTTGATTTGGAGATGCCGGTGTTGGACTGGGGTGTACAAAGTTAAAAATCACCAAACACCAGGTTATCATCCAACAAGTTTAACTGGAAGCACTAGCTTTCAGAGCGCTGCTCCTTCATCAGGTGGATGAAGGAACGTCGCTCCGAAACCCATTGTGCTTCCAATTAAACCTGTTGGACTATAACCTGGTGTTGTGTGATTTTTAGCAATAATCCTTCCAGGCCAATGTGATTCCTCCGTGCCCAGGGGTGGCGCTGTGACAAGTAATGGTGGGATTGTGTGAGGGGAGGGAAGGTGGGGGGAAGCTCTTGGCCGTGTCGCCGGGGAATCGGGAGCTCACAGGAGTCATGAGTACCTGGGTCTTCTCCGCTCAGTCAAGGTGGGTGTCTGGGACCCCTGAAAGGCCCGTGTCCCTCCCTGAGGGTGCAGTGCACTCGGGTGGCCCGCTCCGACCTCTGGCGAGGGGCACCCCCCGCCGTTTACATTCGGCTTTGGGTCGAGAGGAAAAGCAGTGAGAGCTTCTCATTGCAACGTAGGCTCTAATGTGAGCAACCCGCAGTCTGTGTTGGCGCGATCCTTTCGCTTTCCCGTGATTTTAAAAAAAGTGTATTCATTTGTAACGAATAGGCATAAGCTTTTCTGCATTTACAACCCATCTCCTACGGTGGTTCCCAGACAACAACTGTTACTCCCAGAGAGTTCTCCCTGGTCCTCAGACCCGCACCACACCCCCATCCCCACCACCCCCACACCCCCCCATCCCCACCAC
>NC_057716.1:1449137-1458920 GCF_004010195.1 Chiloscyllium plagiosum | reverse complement strand
CGCTCCTTCATCAGGTGGTAGTGGAGGGCTCAATCCTAACACACAGAATTTATAGCAAAAATTTGCAGTGTGATGTAACTGAAATTATACATTGAAAAATTGATTGTCTGTTAAGCCTTTCATCTGTTAGAATACAGTGATAGTTTCACTTCTTTCATGTGTAAATCACAAAACCTTTTTTTAAAAAAGTTGCATTCTCGGGTTAGCTGTTAACAATGGTGATAGCTAGACAATATGTTGAAGGTAAAAACAATGACTACAGATGCCGGAAACCAGATTCTGGATTAGTGGTGATGGAAGAGCACAGCAGTTCAGGCAGCATCCGAGGAGCAGTAATATGTTGAAGGTGTTGGCCCCCTGTGTTCTCCGTCTATGCCATGATGTTTAGATTGATTCTAACCTAAAAAGTGAGATATTGGAGTTTTACATAAATTCATGCAGTTTTTGAGCTCAGAGTTCTACATGAATGCATTCTGAACTCAAAAACTGCATGAATTTATGTAAAACTTCGTTATCTCACTTTTTAGGTTAGAATCAATCTAAACATCATGGCATAGATAGAGATCACAGGGGGCCAACATCTTCAACATATTGTCTAGCTATCACCATTGTTAACAGCTAACCCGAGAATACAACTTTTGTAAAAAAAAGGTTTTGTGATTTACACATGAAAGAAGTGAAACTATCACTGCATTCTAACAGATGAAAGGCTTAACAGACAATCAATTTTTCAATGTGTAATTTCAGTTACATCACACTGTAAATTTTTGCTATAAATTCTGTGTTAGGATTGAGCCCTCCATTATCACTTGGTGAAGGAGCGTCGCTCTGAAAGCTAGTGTGCTTCCAATTAAACCTGTTGGACTATAACCTGGTGTTGTGTGATTTTTAACAGTTATGAGGAGGCATCATGGATTTCAAACGCTAACCCTGTTTTCCTCTCCACAAGCTGTCAGACCTGCTCAACGTTCGCTGTATTTGCTTCAGATTGTCAGCATCCCCAAAGTGTCCAGTAAAGCATTTTGCTTTTGTAATAAAACAGTGATACTACTCCCATAATATTGTCAGAAGGTGAAATGGACAACCACTGTTAATGGTTTCGTACTGCATTCGGTGCATTCAGGAAGCACAAAATAGCACATCAAATATTACAGGAAAAATATTTTACAACCAACTGTGTACATGATTAATGAGTGGAAAATGCTGCAGTGATTATCAATGTAAGCGCCTTATGTATGTTTAGTGCTATTAACAGAGGAAATGACCCAAAACTTGCAACTGAAGGGAAAAAAAAGCTAAGTTCTCGCCTGAGAATTGGGAAGTGATTAAAACTTGCTACTTTCAGAATATTTAATTTGGGAGGGAGATTGGAGAGTTTTAGGGAATTCTAAAGAGTAGGCACATGACATTTTCAAAGTTCACTGTGTTGGATGATAGTAAGTCGTGCATCTGAACTAATTTTGCATCTGTAATACTTAACGTATTTGTTAAACTTTTTGTGAATTTTATCCTGTTCCAAATTTCTGGCTGTTTTGCCGAATTTAACTTTGTCTTTTATTTGCTTTGGGCATGTAACCAGCATTGGCAATGCTGAATTTATTGCCCATTTCATGTCATTATTGAAAAGATGGTGCTGAGGCTTCTCGGTTTGTTGCTGTTCCCATAATGTTGGTACTACAATGGTAGTATGAGAAATAAGGGCTTGATTTAGCATTCCAGAATGAATGATATTTATGAAAGTCAGGATGATGTCTGACTTCAAGGAGAACCTGAAGGTGATGGTGTCCCCGTGACATTAAGTCTCTCAATTTACTGTAGTTACATAATTTGGCCACTTGACAACTTTCTACCTGGAGTGGTGAACAAGTTTGTGGATTATTTTAAATAGCCCTACCCTATTTTGTATTTAATGTGCCACTGTTTAACCTGTTGTTATTCACCCACTGTAAGAGATAGCTAGAATGAAGTTTGCCACGCTTTAAGATGAGCTCTGAAGTAATATCAGTGCCACCTTTTTTAATAAGTAAGATATATTGCTAAACTCTGAACAAAGTTAGTTTTGCCAAAATGCCTAGAAATTTGTAACAAGATATAATTGACAAAGATGTGGTACCAGTTTGTTAACTGTTGTTGATGTGAAGTGTGGACAGATGCAAGATTAAAATAATATAAAATCTGCTAAAATACATACATTTAAGAACAAGTGGCCCAGCTAATGCTCTGTGCACCTGGGTTCAGATTTCATATTAGCTGGTGGATTTGAAGTTTGATGAATAGATCTGGAATACGAAGCTAATCTCAGTTTAATGAGCGCCATTACTAACTTTGAAACTTATAAGTGTACATCTGGTCCCAAATATCTTTTGGGGGAAGGAAGATTAGCCTAGATGCAATGTGCCTATGAATGTAATGTTTCTAGCCTGAACATGACTAACAAGGGAAATTATGGATTGTAGGGATCCAAGGCAGGGGCATACAAATTGGCCACAAAAGCAAGAAACCTGAGGATTGGGAGCAGTTTGGATTTCAACAAATGAGGGCAAAGGGATTGATTGGGGGTGGGGGGAAAATATAGTAGAAGAGTAAACTTGCGGGAACATACAAACTCATTATAAAAGCTTCTGCAGATATGTGAAGAGAAAACATTAGTTAAGACAAATGTAGGTCTGTTATAGTCAGAAACGGAGGAACTCATAATGGGGATCAAAGAGATGACAACCAATTAAATTGTTGGTTCCCTCTTCATAAAAGAGGACACAAATAATGTCCCAGAAATGTCAGGAACTCGGTTTGTAGTGAGAGGGAGGGACTGAAGGAAATCAATATTCATAGGGAAACGGTATTAGGGAGGTTGATGAGAATAAGGGCTGACTAAGGCCCAATAATCTATATCCCAGAGTACTTAAGGAAGTGCCCGTAGAAATTATGGATGTATTGGTGGTCATCTTTCAAGATGCTATAGACTCTGGAACAGTCTTTTGGATTGGAGGGTAGCTAATGTAAGTCCACTATTTGAAAAAAGGAGGTAGAGAGAAAATGGCAAATTATAGACCAGTTACCCTGATGTCAGTAGTGGGGAAAATGCTTATGGCCATTATAAAATGGAAAACAGTAGCAGGATCAGACAGAGTTAGCATAGATTTTGGAAAGGGATATCATGCTTGGCAAATCTACTGGAAAGTTTTAAAGATTAGCTCGTAGAAATAATAAGAGTGAACCACTGGATTTGGTTTACTTGGACTTGCAGAAGGCTTTGGATATGGTCCAGCAAACGAAACTAGCAAGTACAGTAGTGTCTCGGAATCCGAATTTAATTCGTTCCAGGAGGCTGTTCGGATTGCGAAAAGTTCGGAATCCGAAACTATTTTCCCCATAAGAAATAATGGAAAGTGAATTAATCTGTTTCTGAACCCAAAAAAAACACATTTTCAAGACACTTTTAACTGCAAATACACTTGGTGAAGATAAAATAAGATGAGTAAGTGACCTAAATATCAAGTAATAATAATAAAAGCAAGAAATAAATGTACTAACATGAAAATAACTTCATTTATCTAAGTGAGGAGTGCTAATGGTGAATGCACTTATTTGCTTCACTGCTCTTCTTGGGTGCCATGGTGAATGCATAACGGTGATAATTAAAAAAAAATAGCACAAATCAAGGTGAAAACACGAGGTAAACTAGTGATGGATTCACGAGAGATGCTTTCACGACTACTTCCCGGGACGAACTGAACAAACAATGTGCGACCTGAACGGTACATGGTGTTTGGATTCTGAAAATGTGTTCGGATTTTAGGGCAAAATTTTCTCGAAATAATTGTTTGGATTCCAAATTGTTTGAACAATAGGGCGTTTGGATTCCGGAGTCACCACTGTAAAATGAAGTTAAGTTAAAGATTGGGATAGTGTACAGACATGAATAAAGAACTAGTATGCAGACAGGGAACAGAGTAGGCATGAAACAATATTTTTCTGAATGGCAGGCAGTACTGAGCCTTGTACTGCAGGAATCAGTATTTGGACCCCAGCTATTCACTATATACACAGAGGAACCTCGATCATCCGAAGGACATTTGAGGGGGGGGAGGGTGAAGAAGTATTTTGTTCGGTTAATCAAATGCCGGATAACATAGTTAACCATGCATTGGGACCTTGCAATCTTGTTCAGTTAATCTGAAATTTAGTTAATTGAATGCTGGATAATTGAGGTTCCTCTGTATTCTTGATTTAGATGAAGGACTGAAATATAATATTGCCAAGTTGTAGATGATACAATGCTGGGTGAGAGAGTAAGCTGTGATGAGGTTGCTGAGATGCTTCAGTGTGATTTGGACAAATTGGGTGAGTGGGCAAATGCATGGCAAATGTGGAAAAATGTGAGGTTAACCACTTTGGATTCAAAAACCAGGAAGCAGATTATTATTTGAATTGTAGATTGGAAAAGGGGGAGGTATAACAAGAGACAATGAGCATGCAGGTCCAGCAGGTGGTGAAGAAGGCAGATGATATACCTGCATTGGCCTTCAAGCAAGAGGATTCAAGCACAGGACTAGACAAGGTAAATGCAGGAAACATGTGCCCGATGACTGGTAGTCTAGAACCAGGGTTACAACCTAAAGAATCCCTACCTCTGGACTGGGAGGCAAAGTTCAATCCTGTCTTCAAAGTTTGTGCGAAGATTTGTAGCTCGGGTGCTCGTTGTTGTGGTTCTGTTGGCCGAGCTGGAAGTTTTAGTTGCAAACGTTTCGTCTCCTGGCTAGGCGACATCACCTAGCAATAACACCTCTGAACAGTTGATTAGAAAAATAGGTTGTTGGAGGGAATCCTGAGGGACAGGGTGTACATGTATTTGGAAAGGCAAGGACTGATTAGAGATAGTCCACATGGCTTTGTGCGTGGGAAATCATGTCTCACAAACTTGATTGAGTTTTTTGAAGAAGTAACAAAGAGGATTGATGAAGGCAGAGTGGTAGATGTGATCTATATGGACTTAAGTAAGGCGTTCGACAAGGTTCCCATGGGAGACTGGGTGGGCAAAGTTAGATCTCATGGAATACAGGGAGATCTAGCCATTTGGACACAGAACTGGCTCAAAGGTAGAAGACAGAGGATGGTGGTGGAAGGTTGTTTTTCAAACTGGAGGCCTGTGACCAGTGGAGCGCCAAAAGGATCAGTGCTGGGTCCACTACTTTTATCATTTATATAAATAATTTGGTTGTGAGCATAAGAGGTATAGTTAGTACGTTTGCAGATGACACCAAAATTGGAGGTGTAGTGGATAGCGAAGGAGGTTACCTCAGATTACAATGGGATCTTGACCAGATGGGCCAATGGGCTGAGAAGTGGCAGATGGAATCCTTGGAGTGCAGGTTCATAGCTCCTTGAAAGTGGAGTCACAGGTAGATAGGATAGTGAAGAAGTATGCTTTCCTTTATTGGTCAGCGTATTGAGTACAGGAGTTGGGAGGTCATGTTGCATCTGTACTGGACATTGGTTAGGCTACTATTGGAATATTGCGTGTAATTCTGGTCTTCCTATCGGAAAGATGTTGTGAAACTTGAAAGGGTTCAGAAAAGATTTACAAGGATGTTGCCAGGGTTGGAGAATTTGAGCTATAGGGAGAGGCTGAACAGGCTGGGGCCGTTTTCCCTGGAGTGTCAGAGGCTGAGGGGTGACCTTATAGAGGTTTATAAAATCATGAGGGGCATGGATAGGGTAAATAGACAAAGTGTTTTCCCTGGGGTGGGGGAGTCCAGAACTGGAGGGCGTAGGTTTAGGGTGAGAGGGAAAAGATATAAGAGGGACTTCTTTTTCATGCAGAGTGTGTTACGGGTATGGAATGAGCTGCCAGAGGAAATGGTGGAGGCTATTACAATTGCAGCATTTAAAAAGCATTTAGATGGGTATGTGAATAGGAAGGGTTTGGAGGGATATGGGCTGGGTGATGGCAGGTGGGATTAGATTGGGTTGGGATATCTGGTCAGCATGGACCGATTGGACTAAGGGGTGTTCTGTGCTGTACATCTCTATGACTCTATAATAAAAAACTGTAATCTAAAGATACAGGGTAGGCCATTTCAGTTTGAGATGAGGAGAGATGTCTTTACCCAGAGAGTTGTAAACCTGTGGAGTTTGCTTCCCAAGAAGCCATTTCAGGCCAAAACATTGAATATTTTCATGGAGTTAGACATAGTTCTTAGCGCTAAAGGGATGAAAAGATGTGGGCAAAAGCATCTTAAGTCCAATAGCACTTGTTCAAAATTGATACTAATTACAAAAAGGTGGTATTTATGCTGAATTCAGGGTGTGGGGTGGGGATAGGAGCACTTTGCCAGCCCAAGGCAGAAACATGAGCCAAGAAACATGGTGGTATGTTCAAGTGGCAGGCAACGAAACTCGGGGTCATTTTTTGTGGACAAAGCGTAGACATTTGACAAAACTCTGCGTTTTGTCTCCCCAGTGTGGATGAGCTCACAGTTTGGTCTCCAACAAGACTCCAGTGTCTCTAATCCTCCAGCAGGGCTCAGTGCAAGCTGGAAGAACAGAATCCCTTTTTCCACTAAGGGACCCTGCAGCCTTTGGGACTTAATGTCAAGTTCAATAATTTTAGAACCCGAACTCCACTTCTACGTACTTTACCTGCCCTCACGCCCCAGGCCCCATCATAACATGGGCTGCTTTCAGTCCAACTAACTCATTCACACCTACTTATCATCTTCATTGTCAGCTTTTCTTTGTACTGAGCACGCTATCATCCATCCATTTGTCTGCCTAACTTGTTCTCTCTTTTTAATCGGGATTTTTAATAGAATTGAATCCCTACAGTGTGGAAACAGGCCCTTCAGCCCTACAAGTCCACACCGACCCTCCAAAGAATATTCCACGCAACCCCATTCTTCTACATTTACACCCCAACTACACATCTGTGAACACTATGGGCAATTTAGCATGGCCAATCCACCTAACCTCCACCTAACCTGCATCTCTGGGCTGTGGGAAGAAACCAGAGCACCGGGAGGAAACCCATGCAGACAAAGGGAGAATATGCAAACTCCACACAGACAGTCACCCGAGGCTGGAATCAAACCCGGGTCCTTGGCACTCTGAGGCCGCAGTGCTAACCAGTGAGCCACCATGCTGCCCTCTTTCTCTGAGCTCTATTTCCCTTCTACCTGCTCTCTCCTTCCCTACCCCCATCTTCAGCATACCTACCACCTTTTCCTCGCTACTAACAGTTCTGAACAAGGATCACTGGCCTCAAAATGTTAACTCTGCTTTCTGCAGCTGCTGACAAACTTACTCAGTTTCTCCAGCAAGTTTTGCTTTTGTTTCAGATTTCCAGCATTCACAGCTCTTTATTTTATTTTAAAGTCTTGGGTTTTTATAGAGTCATAGAGATGTACAGCAAGGAAACAGACCCTTCGGTCCAACCTGTCCATGCTGACCACATATCCCAACCCAATCTAGTCCCACCTGCCAGCACCCGGCCCATATCCCTCCAAACCCTTCCTTTTCATGTACTCATCCAAATGCCTCTTAAATGAAGCAATTTTACTAGCCTCCACCATTTCCTCTGGCAGCTCATTCCATACACATACCACCCTCTGTGTGAAAAAGTTGCCCCTTTGGTCTCTTTTATATCTTTCCCCTCTCACCCTAAACCTATGCCCTCTAGTTCTGGACCTCCCGAACCCAGCGAAAGGACTTTGTCTATTTATCCTATCATGACCCTCATAATTTTGTAAACCGCTGTAAGCTCATCCCTCAAGCTCCAAAGCTCCAAGGAAAACAGCCCCAGCCTGTTTAGTCTCTCCCTATAGCTCAAATCCTCCAATCCTGGCAACATCCTTGTAAATCTTTTCTGAACCGTTTCAAGTTTCACAACATCTTTCCGATAGGAAGGAGACCAGAATTGCATGCAATATTCCAACAGTGGCCTAACCAATGTCTTGTACAGCCGCAACATGACCTCCCAACTCCTGTACTCGGTACTCCGACCAATAAAAGAAAGCATACCAAATGCCTTCTTCACTATCCTATCCACCTGCAACTTCACTTTCAAGAAGCAATGAACCTGCACTCCAAGGTATCTTTGTTCAGCAACACTCCCTAGGACGTTATCATTAAGTGTATAAGTCCTGCTAAGATTTGCTTTTCCAAAATGCACTACTTCACATTTATCTGAATTAAACTCCATCTGCCACTTCTCAGCCCATTGGCCCAGTAGGATAAATGTGGGGAGAATGTTTCCTGTTGTGAAAGAATCAAGAACGAGGGGTCAAAACATTAGCGGTTGCCATTTAAAATCGAGATGAGGGGAAGTTTAATTCCTTTAAGGGTGGTTAGTCTTTTGTATTGTCTTCCAGACAAACTTGTTGAAGCAGATGCCTTGAATATTTTTAAGAGAGGTAGATAGGTTGTTGTTTCAGCAAGAAGATGAAGGGTTATCAGAGGTAGATGAGACTGGGTTTGAGGTTGCAATCAGATTAGCAGAGCAGTCCTGAGAAGCCAAATGGCCTACTCTTGTTTGGTGATATGGTGTCACCTGTAGCTCAATGATGTAAGTCTTACAGGAGTCAGAGTCTGGAGGTTCACATTGAGATCCAAGTATAAAATCTAGCTTGACAGTGTACAGTATTGTAATGAATTAAAGCTGCAACTCTGGGACTTGTCATCTTTCAGACAAGATGCTAAATCAAAGACCTCGTGTCTCCTCAGGTGGGCACAAAAGATCCCATGGTAGTACAGAAAAACCTCGATTATCCAAAGGACACGGGCGGGGAGTATATTATTCGGTTAATTGAATGCCGGATAACATAGCCAAGCATCGGGACCTTATTATCTTGTTTAGATAATCCGAAATTCAGTTAATCGAATGCCGGATAATCGAGATTGATTGATGGCAGTGAATTATCCCATACATCCTTACCCAGTGGCACATACTGGTAGAGGTGCCAAATACCACAAGGTACCAGAAGAGTGAGACATTAGGAGGCACACACAGGCATTTGTTGTAATCCATGATCACTGTACGCTTCTAAGAATGTTTAGAATGGGAGAAAAGCAGGAGCAGGCCATTAAGCCTCTTGGGCCCCTTCTATCATTGAATTAAACCACAACTGATTGCTATCTCTGTTCTATTTACTAACATTACTGCCCTCTCTCCCAGCTCTAGATGCATTTGACTAACAAAGGTTTATCCCTCTGAGTCTTGAACTTTTCAGTTGTCAACTGGTAAATAATCTGAAAGTCTGACTCAATCATTAATCGCTGTTATTTTGTTTTTTATTTCAGGCTGAGGGCTCTTTTGAGGTTACAGATAGTACAGAAACATCTGGTAAGTGTGTACTGATGTTTATCACTTTGTCGTCCTGGGTTTGTATTACGATGTTTTAAGAATTAAAATGATAACTAAACAGAGTAGATTTAAGGATAATCTCCAAGTTGACTTAGCTGAGCTAAGAATACTGGATGATGATGTTGTGTGCCTACAGATACTCTCATCCTTTATCCTTGAGGAACATACATACAAAAACTACGATCAAGCTATACAGATGACAACAGTCTATTAGTTACAGAGGCATAAACATGTTTTAGTATAAGAAGTATCAGTTCTATGTTTCTTCTCTGTGCTGCAATATATACAGGTTTTAAATGATTATTTAGAATAGAAGATTTATGTTTTAAGAAATGTTTTCTTACATAAACATTCTGTAAAGCTCCTTCCTATCAGAAAGATGTTGTGAAACTTGAAAGGGTTCAGAAAAGATTTACAAGGAT
>NC_057716.1:1415443-1449130 GCF_004010195.1 Chiloscyllium plagiosum | reverse complement strand
GGCTGGTACAATTGCAACATTTAAGAGGCATTTGGATGGGTATATGAATAGGAAGGATATGAATTGGAGGGATATGGGCAGGGTGCTGGCAGGTGGGATTAGATTGGGTTGGGATATATAGTCGGCATGAATGGGTTAGACCGAAGGGTCTGTTTCCGTGCTGTACATCTCTATGACTCTATGTGAGCAAAAATAATTGGTTGCATTTGCATAATGTTACACCAGGGGGAGCAGAATAGGAAGGATATGAATTGGAGGGATATGGGCAGGGTGCTGGCAGGTGGGATTAGATTGGGTTGGGATATATGGTCGGCATGAATGGGTTAGACCGAAGAGTCTGTTTCCATGCTGTACATCTCTATGACTCTATGTGAGCGAAAATATTGGTTGCATTTGCATAATGTTACACCAGGGGGAGCATGGAACAACTAAAAGTCACAACCAACTAATTTATTTTAGTTCATTTATTTTGGTGTTAAAAGTTATGAAAAACAATATTTTCATATAAGTAGAAACTGCAACATTACATCAGCTTTCAGTTAGTTCAAAGCTCTGTCATCTATCACCCTTTGCTTTGTGCTCCTACTATCCATCTGCATCCATACCACTACATTGTTTTGCAGTTAACCTCCCTATTTTTGTAAATGCTATATTTACCTTGTAAACTGTACATTCCTCTTTTCAGTCCAGATGTTCCCACTATCATATTACTCAACTACTGTAGATCATGAGCTTTCTCCCAGTTTTGGAGAATTATTTCTGCCAGAAATAAGAACAATATTCGCTTCACATTCTCCTTATGGAATACTACTGATCAAATTCTCAAGACCATCTGAGGGCAAATATGCTATAATTCTTAAACTGAAAAAGTCTAAAATACCTTTTTCCCATTATTACATGTGGACTGATAAACCATCATGTAAGTAAAATATTAAAATTGACTAGCCTGCTTTGCGATCTATCATTCAGCAGATTAATGTGTGGTTAATGTTGCAATTCTACATTTTACTGTGTCAATTTTTTTGCTGCTGTTAAACTTTCTGTAGTATTTTTAATGAACAAATAAATCTGACAGTGCAAATGTAATCATATAAATCTGGTTATTTGACCATCCCCAGTCATTTTATTATCTGTATAATCTGTTCATTTATTGTAATCCATGATCCTATTTGCATTTTGAACACTCTACTGTACTCCTTGCACTCAAAGTTAGCATTACAAAATTGCTGATATATTACACTTGAGTTAACTATAGATTCCAAATTGGGTTGCTTAGAACAATTTTAATAAGCATATTTTAACACAATAAACGGATGTATAGTCTTTTGCATTATCAGTCTGTCTTCCATTCAATTTTCAATCCATACTCTCTGTGTCTCTTCCTTTGTTTTCTTCGGTCCAACCCGCCCAGGCCGACCAGATATCCCAACCCAATCTAGTCCCACCTGCCAGCACCCAGCCCATATCCCTCCAAACCCTTCCAATTCATATACCCATCCAAATGCCTTTTAATTGTTGCAATTGTACCAGCCTCCACCACTTCCTCTGGCAACTCATTCTATACACGTACCCTCTGTGTGAAAACGTTGCCCCTTAGGTCTCTTTTATATCTTTCCCTTCTCACCCTAAACCTAAGAAACAAACTGCTCTGAGCATTAGAAACAAACTGCTCTGAGCATTAGAAACAAACTGCTCTGAGCATTAGAAACAAACTGCTCTGAGCATTAGAAACAAACTGCTCTGAGCATTAGAAACAAACTGCTCTGAGCATTAGAAACAAACTGCTCTGAGCATTAGAAACAAACTGCTCTGAGCATTAGAAACAAACTGCTCTGAGCATTAGAAACAAACTGCTCTGAGCATTAGAAACAAACTGCTCTGAGCATTAGAAACAAACTGCTCTGAGCATTAGAAACAAACTGCTCTGAGCATTAGAAACAAACTGCTCTGAGCATTAGAAACAAACTGCTCTGAGCATTAGAAACAAACTGCTCTGAGCATTAGAAACAAACTGCTCTGAGCATTAGAAACAAACTGCTCTGAGCATTAGAAACAAACTGCTCTGAGCATTAGAAACAAACTGCTCTGAGCATTAGAAACAAACTGCTCTGAGCATTAGAAACAAACTGCTCTGAGCATTAGAAACAAACTGCTCTGAGCATTAGAAACAAACTGCTCTGAGCATTAGAAACAAACTGCTCTGAGCATTAGAAACAAACTGCTCTGAGCATTAGAAACAAACTGCTCTGAGCATTAGAAACAAACTGCTCTGAGCATTAGAAACAAACTGCTCTGAGCATTAGAAACAAACTGCTCTGAGCATTAGAAACAAACTGCTCTGAGCATTAGAAACAAACTGCTCTGAGCATTAGAAACAAACTGCTCTGAGCATTAGAAACAAACTGCTCTGAGCATTAGAAACAAACTGCTCTGAGCATTAGAAACAAACTGCTCTGAGCATTAGAAACAAACTGCTCTGAGCATTAGAAACAAACTGCTCTGAGCATTAGAAACAAACTGCTCTGAGCATTAGAAACAAACTGCTCTGAGCATTAGAAACAAACTGCTCTGAGCATTAGAAACAAACTGCTCTGAGCATTAGAAACAAACTGCTCTGAGCATTAGAAACAAACTGCTCTGAGCATTAGAAACAAACTGCTCTGAGCATTAGAAACAAACTGCTCTGAGCATTAGAAACAAACTGCTCTGAGCATTAGAAACAAACTGCTCTGAGCATTAGAAACAAACTGCTCTGAGCATTAGAAACAAACTGCTCTGAGCATTAGAAACAAACTGCTCTGAGCATTAGAAACAAACTGCTCTGAGCATTAGAAACAAACTGCTCTGAGCATTAGAAACAAACTGCTCTGAGCATTAGAAACAAACTGCTCTGAGCATTAGAAACAAACTGCTCTGAGCATTAGAAACAAACTGCTCTGAGCATTAGAAACAAACTGCTCTGAGCATTAGAAACAAACTGCTCTGAGCATTAGAAACAAACTGCTCTGAGCATTAGAAACAAACTGCTCTGAGCATTAGAAACAAACTGCTCTGAGCATTAGAAACAAACTGCTCTGAGCATTAGAAACAAACTGCTCTGAGCATTAGAAACAAACTGCTCTGAGCATTAGAAACAAACTGCTCTGAGCATTAGAAACAAACTGCTCTGAGCATTAGAAACAAACTGCTCTGAGCATTAGAAACAAACTGCTCTGAGCATTAGAAACAAACTGCTCTGAGCATTAGAAACAAACTGCTCTGAGCATTAGAAACAAACTGCTCTGAGCATTAGAAACAAACTGCTCTGAGCATTAGAAACAAACTGCTCTGAGCATTAGAAACAAACTGCTCTGAGCATTAGAAACAAACTGCTCTGAGCATTAGAAACAAACTGCTCTGAGCATTAGAAACAAACTGCTCTGAGCATTAGAAACAAACTGCTCTGAGCATTAGAAACAAACTGCTCTGAGCATTAGAAACAAACTGCTCTGAGCATTAGAAACAAACTGCTCTGAGCATTAGAAACAAACTGCTCTGAGCATTAGAAACAAACTGCTCTGAGCATTAGAAACAAACTGCTCTGAGCATTAGAAACAAACTGCTCTGAGCATTAGAAACAAACTGCTCTGAGCATTAGAAACAAACTGCTCTGAGCATTAGAAACAAACTGCTCTGAGCATTAGAAACAAACTGCTCTGAGCATTAGAAACAAACTGCTCTGAGCATTAGAAACAAACTGCTCTGAGCATTAGAAACAAACTGCTCTGAGCATTAGAAACAAACTGCTCTGAGCATTAGAAACAAACTGCTCTGAGCATTAGAAACAAACTGCTCTGAGCATTAGAAACAAACTGCTCTGAGCATTAGAAACAAACTGCTCTGAGCATTAGAAACAAACTGCTCTGAGCATTAGAAACAAACTGCTCTGAGCATTAGAAACAAACTGCTCTGAGCATTAGAAACAAACTGCTCTGAGCATTAGAAACAAACTGCTCTGAGCATTAGAAACAAACTGCTCTGAGCATTAGAAACAAACTGCTCTGAGCATTAGAAACAAACTGCTCTGAGCATTAGAAACAAACTGCTCTGAGCATTAGAAACAAACTGCTCTGAGCATTAGAAACAAACTGCTCTGAGCATTAGAAACAAACTGCTCTGAGCATTAGAAACAAACTGCTCTGAGCATTAGAAACAAACTGCTCTGAGCATTAGAAACAAACTGCTCTGAGCATTAGAAACAAACTGCTCTGAGCATTAGAAACAAACTGCTCTGAGCATTAGAAACAAACTGCTCTGAGCATTAGAAACAAACTGCTCTGAGCATTAGAAACAAACTGCTCTGAGCATTAGAAACAAACTGCTCTGAGCATTAGAAACAAACTGCTCTGAGCACTAGAAACAAACTGCTCTGAGCATTAGAAACAAACTGCTCTGAGCACTAGAAACAAACTGCTCTGAGCATTAGAAACAAACTGCTCTGAGCACTAGAAACAAACTGCTCTGGTAACAGTTCAGACAAACTGGCTCTTCTTGACCATCTTGCAATTTAAAGGCAGAAGATAAAACTTTGCATTTAATTTGCACAGCAAAAATATGATTGGAAGCATAGTTTTATGTCCTATCATATTGCGCACTGAGTGAACCACTGAACAATTAAAATGGTCCATTGGTCTGAAGATGTGTTCGGGACATCAGAAACATGTTCTTCTGTACCTCTACCATTAGTGTCAGGTTCTGTAGATCCAGTCAGTTACTAGAAAACCTAGAGTGATTAACTTTTGGATTTCAAATGAAAATGGGAGGGTGACTGAGGAAGATAGATTAGATTACATTACAGTGTGGAAACAGGCCCTTCGGCCCAACAAGTCCACACCGACCCGCCGAAGCGAAACCCACCCATACCCCTACATTTACCCCTTATCTAACACTACGGGCAATTTAGTATGGCCAATTCACCTGACCCTGCACATCTTTGGACTGTGGGAGGAAACCGGAGCACCCGGAGGAAACCCACGCAGACACGGGGAGAACGTGCAAACTCCACACAGTCAGTCGCCTGAGGCGGGTCATAAAGTCTGAACAGCAGTGAGCTATCATGTACAAGTACCTTTACTGAAGTTATTTCAGTGTTGCTATTCAAGTACTAATCAAATTTTGTGCTCTTTATCTTAGATGTCTACTAATGCTAGCCTGGAAAAGGAAGTGATCTTGACGAAGTCTGGATGTGCTGGAATAATCACATTAAATCGGCCAAAGGCCCTTAATGCTCTGAACCTTTCCATGATTAGACAAATCTACCCTCAGCTCAAGGTTGGTGCCATTTCTTTGTCAATTGCCTGATTTTAAAATCAATGATGCAAAGTATCTGGTTTTAAAATAGAAGGTGTAAATTAAGTATCTGCTACTTTATCTGTGTACTGTATCCTAACAAATATATTCATTTCTTTAGTAGTGTAGTGTTCTATGAACATATTGAATGCTCCAAACTCAAGCAGATTTTGACGGCATATCACGGAATCACAGAATTGTTGCAATGCATAAGACCATTTGGCCCATAATGTCTGTACTGGCTCACCAAATGAGCATCGTGACTTTGTGCTTCTTCCTTTCTTTTTCCTGTATCCCTGCTCATTATTTCTATTTAGGCAATCACATAATGCCGTTTTGAATACCTTGATTGAAACTGCCTATACCATACTTACAGTCAGAACATTCTAGACTTGAACCACTCAAGTGAAGAAAGCTTCTTCACAAATTACATTTAATTTTGAAAATATCTTAAATATGTGCTCTCTTGTTCTTGATTCATTTATGAGCAGGAACAATTTTTCCCTGTCTCATCTGTCCTGATAGTTATAATTTTTCAAATTTCAATCATATCTTCCCTTAGCTGTCTCCTCTCTCAGGAAAACTCCCAATTTCTCCAATTAACCTTCATAACTGAACTTTCTCATTTCTGGAACCATTCTCATAAAGATCATTTGCACTGTCTCCAATGTGTCCACATCCTTTATAAAGTGTGGTACCCAGACTGTAGCAAGGTGGCAGCTGTGGTCTAACTGATAGTTTTGTAAAGCAATACTTCCTTCAAACTGCTATCTCGCATCATTGAATAATTTGTTTCCCAACACTTTAAACAAAGATTGCTGTTCCTGCTGGCTTAAATAGTTGGATTGAGTCATTAATTTATTTCTATCCTTGTTAAACTGGAAAGCAAGCAGTGAAACATAGACATTTACTCTCATAGACATTTACTACATCGTGTCTGCTCTGTGCCAAATAAAATCTGACTCACTGATCCCATTTTCCAGCATTTGACCTGTAGCCCTGGAGGCTAGGACTACGCAAGTGAATACCTAAATACAGCTTAATTGTTACGAGAGCTTCTGACTCAATCACCCTTCAGACAATGAGTTCCAGACTTCCACCACCCTCTCAGTTCAGAAAAAAACTCTTGTCCACTCTCCTCTTAGCCTTTTACCTCTTAATTTATATCTATGCCCCCTTGTTATTGATCCATCTACTGATAGAAAAAGTGCCTTCCTTTCCACCCCATAATCTAATATGCTTCCATCAGGTCAGCCTTTGCTGTTTTAGAGAAAGCAACCCCAATTGCTGTTTCTATCTTCTTTTCAAATTTAACAGCAAGTAGAACTTTGGAATGAAGGTTCTCCCCTCCAGCCTGTATTTCCTTCTAAATGTGCTGTGGCTACCTTAAGAGTCAATATGCTGGCTGGAATCATAGGAACATAACCACATTGCAGACTCATTCTGTGGCTCCTTCTAACTTTTGTTACACTCTCCAGACTCCAGATATCTCCTCTGCCACCTCCAATTTTGTCTAATAGTGAATTAACTACTGACAGCATTCTGGTACACTACCCTCTGAAAATTTAAAAATAAACAGAAATTTTTAAGATGTTATTTAACCAGGAACTAATGTAGGTCAGAAGGCAAGAAGAGTGATAGTGGCATAGAACATGTTCTACATTCTTAAAAGAAATCATTCCAGAAATGAGTGTCACTGGTAAGGCTAGCATGTATTAAGATACAGGCAGCAGAATTTTGTATACCTTAAGTCACCAGGTAGAATGTAGGACCAGCCTGGAATGCTTTGATCTAGTCAAGTCTAGAGGTAAAAGAAAGAGCAGGAATTTGGGTTTCAATAGCAGAGGAATTGAGGTGAGGCAAATTGAGTGATGCAAGGAAGGTGAAAACAGACGGTCTTAATGATGGTGCATATATGAGGAGAGAAGCTCATTTTGGGGTCAAATATGTTATGACCCACTCAGGCTGTGCACTGTAACTCAAGCGCCACTGTATCAAATGGTTAAGTTTTTTTTTAAGGTAAGCACAGCATTTCAATTCAGCTGACTTTCAGGTCGAGCTTGTTCGAAAGCAGGACCAGGTTTCTGTACTAAATAAGAGTTATTATGTATTATAAGCAATTAGATTGTAGCTACAAGTAAACAGATATAAATCATTGGCATATAACACAAATAGAGAAAATAGATTACTGGTTAGAGTAGAAAAAAACTGGAAAGTCAATCCAGTGTTGAGGTGATCCAGTGTTGAGGTGATCTTACTTCAGCTGACTAAGTCCTTGGAAGCTTCTACTGGCTCAGAGAAAATACAGAGCAAACTGATTCACTTGGAAAATGTCGCTGATTTGCAGTAAAGGTAACTAATTTTCTTTAACATTAAACTGTTCTTTCTTTTAACCTATAGAGAACAGACAGCTTCTGCTAAAAGGAACAACAGTACACAGTGTCTCTAACTTGTTTCCAATTCCAATGTGCTCAGTTAACTGAGAACAAATCAGCTTTACTTGTAAACAACTCCTCGATTTCTGATTGCCTGCACATTACACGGGTTCCTAGCCACAAAAAACCACAATTGATATCAAATTCCTTGTTGTGAAATTATACAGTCATCCTAATATACCCCTGTTTTTGAAAAAAAAAGTTATTTTTCCTTGCTGTCCACAACTCAATGATGCAAAAGTATAAAAACACGACTTTCACAAATATGATTGTGAACAGACTAACTTGATGTCTAACAGTTGTCAGTAGAAGGACTGTGTTTATGGTTAGGAATTGATTTTGAACAGGAGCATGAACAATTGCTTCATTCTTTCTGGTATTTACCATTAACTGCCTATAGTCCTTTTGATAGTCTAACCCTCGAGTCAGATGTTCCAAGTGCCATGAGTGATTTGCTGTTCACTCAGACATTTTTTGAAAGTATTTGGACTCTGCCTCACATCTTCTTCTAATATGGCAAAGAATATAAAAGATATTATATGGTGGTCCAAGGATGTAGTTGCCTATTTATTCTTCATAGCGCATAAGGACTAACCCCATAAGTGCTATATGGTGACAGATCAACAGCTACTGACCAGAGGAGCTGAGATTGTTAATGAATGTGTGTCGGCACTTCATTGATCTTATGTCATTTATAGCTGATTCACTTTTCACAAATTGCATACAAAGTCTGAATGAAGGAATCAGTGATTTGTGTAGAAAGATAGCACGTATTGGTAAGTGAACACATGCATATTTACTTAATACGGACTGGTTGTTTGAACAATTTGCTTAATGGACCAAATTAATGTTCCACCGTTCCTAATTCAGTTGGACTTTTTTTTGTGGCAGAAATGGGAGCAAGACAATGAAACTTCACTGGTGATTATTAAAGGAGCTGGAGAAAAAGCTTTCTGTGCTGGTGGTGATATTAGAGGTGAGCCTCAATCTAAGTTCATTTTATATTTTATTACAGGCAGTCTTTTTGATTTTTGTACATTGTCACAATTAATGCGCAAGTATGGACAAACCTGCGATGCATACATCAGTGATGACCACAGTCACCAGTACCTGCCAAATCACAATGGAGCAATTGCCAACTGTATCAAACTCAATTAGCAATCACCTATGAAATACAGCTATGATGACACTCTTATGGTGCTATAACTCCCTTTCCTATTTTAAAAAAGGATTTCAGGCTGCACTAATGCATAATTCCAATGTTGTAGCTTCTACTGGAAACATTTTTTGTGCCTGTAATTCAGAAAGTGCTTATCCCAAGCCACTCTTCCCCAGTTATAAAAATAATCCTGCTGTTTCAGTAATATGTGTATATTCTTGTTCAATGAGACTTGGCTTCTGTATAGTTTCTATGCAGTGGCATCGCAGAGCTTAATAAGAATGAAAATTGATCCAGCAGTCAGTGGATTTGAGGTCTACCTCTATGTGATATAGCTTAGATATCCTTTATAATTTGTATTTTATGCTGCAAGACAAGACCTGAATGCCTCGACAGGATGAAGGTCTAATGTTTATCATGTCTCTTTTAATAAGTCCTCGATTTATGACTGATTTTTGCTGTTCCCTATTTAGCTGTTACGGAGGCAGGAAAAGTTGGAGACAGATTGGCGGAAGATTTCTTCAGGGAAGAGTATATGCTAAACAATGCAATCGGTATGTAAATTGGAGCATCATAATCTCTCCTGTTAAAATATCCTTAACTATTTATGCATTTCCTCCATCACTGTTCTCCTGGTTCTTTACTACTTTGATCCTCTTGTCTTATTCCTGAGTTAAAATAAAGTAGCCTTTCTGTCACTTTCCTTTTGGTTCCTTGGAGGTGTTTAACAGCATGAAATTATTACTCGTTTTTTAATTCTCCTCTTTTGTTCAGAGGTAAGACACAGATTTTCTTGACCACGGTTAAGTATCTGATCTAACCATACAGCAGGACACCAGGCAGAAACCTGCCTACATTTTCATGTTCTCAGGCGGATTCATTGCAACTTCAACCCAACAGTTTTATGCAGTGTCAACACAACGAACAAAGTTAAGTCAGTTCCTTCCACCCATCCAATCTTAGTATAAATCTGGTGTATTAACCTCTCCCACCTCTCCTCCCACACACTATTTCACTTGAAAATTACTCTTGATCTCAACTCCTGGACCACAATGTGAAATTGCCTAGTACGTAATTTTCTTTGATTTTATGTTTTAAATCTGAATGAAATACTGCAGGAAGCTTGCCATTGATTGCAAAAAATACTTGATCAAAGATTTGTAAATGTAAACAGTTAAATATTTCCTTTAGGAAACTGCCGGATTCCATATGTAGCCCTTATTGACGGAATAACAATGGGTGGGGTAAGTACTTTCTCTTCTGTCTTCATTAATCTAATATTTACTTCTACACTTCAAGCATGTAACCTCTGTCATGTGCTTAGATTTCTAACTACATAGAAGTGCAAACGTAGAAACATGCCATTGTCCTAAACCAATCATAAAAGGCAATACACAAAATATGGGGAAACTCAACAGATCTGGCAGCATCTGTTGAGAGACAAAGAGAGTTAACATTTTGAATCCGGTATAACTCTTCAGAAAGAGTTAGAAAGGGGTTGGAAAATTATTTTTTTGATTTACTTTTGACAGAGGTGGGAGAGTAGAGGGTATAGATGGTGTGGAGGCCTGGTACAGAATACAACAGGGTTGTTATTGGTAGTGAAAGGGATAAAGAAATCTAAAATGGATGTAAATTAAGGTTTGAAAGGAAGGGGCTGGGTCCTCAATATTGAGTGATATTAAAAGTTTGTCAAAACAAAAAGTAACGTTTAGGAAACGGAAATCAGACAAGGCCCTTAAGGAATATCAAGAAAGCTGAAAAGAATTTAAACCAGGAATTAGGAGGGTAAAAAGGGACCATTAAATGTCCTTGGCAAGTAGCATTAAATAGAATCCCAAGGCATTTTCTCCCTCTTTTTAGGAGCAAGAGGGTTGCTAAGGAAAGGGTAGGTCTACTCAAAGACAAAGGAGAGAATTTATGGATGGAGCCAGGGATGTGGGTGAAGTCTTTGTGAGTACTTCTCAGCAGTATTCAGTAAGGGGGAGGAAATGGATGATGGTAAGGTTGGGGGGATGGGACCGGCTGGTATGTTGATATTAAGAAGGTGGTGGTGTTGGGTGTCTTGCAAAATATTACGTTCGATAAGTCGCCAGGACCTGATGGGATCTATCCCAGGATACTAATGGAGGCAAGTGAGAAGATTGCTGGGTCCTTGACTGAGATCTTTGTATCCTCTTTAGCCAAGGGTGAGGCCCAAGAAGATGAGAGAATAGCCAATGTTGTTCCTTTGGTTAAGAAGAGCAACAGAGATAATCGAGGAAATCACAGGCTGGTGAGTCTTATATCGGTGGTGATAAAATTATTGCAAAAGATTCTTAGGGATAGGATTTACTTGCATTTGGAAAATAATAGACTTATTAGTGTAGTGATTGTAATGAGGTCGGCCAGCCGAATATCATAGAATATGAGTTTGCTGATTGGGGCTGTTAATCTGGTCCAGTCAAGGAGCCCTGGTTGACATAAAAAGGTTGAGTGTCAGAAGTACTGACACTCTGGTGCCTGACTCGTATGAGGCAATGCTATAGTCAAGGACTGTTGATGTGTAAACAAAGGGTGACTTCGGCACTTGTTGAGTCATTTCTATTGGGGGTAGTCAGCATGGTTTTGTGCAGGGAAGGTCTTGTCTCACAAGTGTGATTGAGTTTTTGAGGAAGTTTTGAAGATGATTGAGGGTGGGGCAGTGGATGTTGATTACATGAACTTTACTAATGTATTTGACAAGGACCCTCATGGTAGGCTGGTCCAGAAGATTAAGTCACATGGGATCCTTAGTGAGTTGGTAAGTTGGATATAAAATTGGTTTGGTCATAGAAGACAGAAGGAAGTTATGGAGGGGTGTTTTTCTGACTGGAGGTCTCTGACCAGTGGTGTTCGGGAAGGGTCAGTGCTGTGACTTCTGTTGTTTGTAACATATATAAATGATATGAAAGAACCTGGAGGTGGTCTGATGACGCAAAGATTAGAGTTGTGAATAGCTAGGAGGTTTTGGATATAAGTTTGCTCGCTGAGCTGGGCGATTCATCTTCAGACGTTTTGTCACCATGCTAGATAACATCATCAGTGAGCATCTGGTGAAGAGCTAGTGTTATGTCCTGCTTATCAAAGGATACAGCAGAGTATTAGATCAGTTGGAAAGTTGGGTGAAGAAATGGCACCTGGAGTTTTGACTTGTACAAGTGTGTGAACTGAGGCATTTTGGAAGGTCAAATACAAGAGGAAACTATACAGTAAATGCCTTTTGGAGCATTGATGTACAGAGGGACCTTGGGATCCACGTCCATAGCTCCCGGGAAATGGTAACATAAGTGCATAGAGTAGTAAAGAAGGCTCATCTTACCATCATTTGGTCAGAATAAAAGTTGGCAAGTCATGTTGCAACTGTATAAAACTTGTGGAGTATTGTGTGTAGTTGTGGTCATCACACAACAGGAAGGATGTAGAGGCTTTGGAGAGGATGCTGAAGAGGTTAACGAGAATGTTACCTGAATTGGAGTGCATTAGCTGGAAGGATAGGTTGGACAAACTTGGATTGTTTTCGCTCAAGCATTGGAGGCTGAAGGGTGACCTGACAGAAGTATATAAAATTATGAGAGGCAAGGATAGGATGGATAGTGGGAGTCTTTTTCCTAGGGCGGAAATATTAGGGGGCATAGGTTTAAGTTGAGGAAGGAGAATTTAAGGGGGATATACAAGTCAAGTTTTTCTTCACACAGAGGGTGTTAGGTACCTGGCACACACTGCCAGAAGAATTGGTAGAGGCAGATATGGTAGCAACATTTAAAAAGTATTCAGACAGACATATGAACAGAGGGATACTGACCATGTGCAGGCAGATGGTCAGCGTAGATGTGCTGGGCCAAAGGGCCTTTTCCTGTGCAGTACAGTTTTGTGTTCGAAACAAACACAAACAAAGCAAGGCTGTGGAAGTGGTGAGGGGTGGGAAAGAGAATATAAGCAAAATAGAGAACAGACATCATGCGGTCAGTTCTGAGGAAGGGTTACCAGACCCAAAACGTTAACTCTGATTTCTCTTCACAGATGCTGGCCAGACCTACTGAGCTTATTCAGAAACCTCTGTTTTGTTTTTGTGTTTGATCATGCGGTCAGGTTGTGAAATTGTGGTGTTCAATGTTGAGTTCTAAAGCTGTAAAGTGCTTAAGTGGAAGATGAGGTGTTGTTCCTCGAACTTGCATTGAGCTTCATTTGAACATTGTAGCAGTCCCAGGATAGAAAAGTGTTCTGTTGAAATGGCAGGCAGCTGGAAGGTTAGGATAATTCCAACAGACAGAGCAAAGTCGTTACCCAGTCTGCTAGGTCTTGCCAATGCAAGGGAGATGTCACTGTGAGATTTTGAGCACCTGTCATATTTTATGAAAACAAATAGTTCAAACCCAGGTGTATCCACATATTTACTTAATATATTACGTGTGTATATATTGCAAATGTACTTTCTTGCATCATTTAACTTGTTCTGCATGTTTAAGTCTTTTGATTTGTAAATAAAGGTCATGTGAAATAATTGTGCATTGGAGAAAGATAATATGTTCATGGGTTTTTCAACACTTCTCTTCCTGCCCCAGCATTATCATCCCTGGTGATCCCCAAGAATCTACTCCTGATTCCTTTGTATTTCTCTCATCAATATGCTGCCCCTAGATGATTTCATCTGAAAATGTCATGTCACTTTTAACATTTATGCTGTCAATATCTAATACCACTACTTTACCACCACTTCTCTTGACTCCTCTGTTGTTACATTCTCTGATTGCTTATTTGACACATTTTTAAATAAACAGAAATTTCCACCAATTAAATGTTTGGAAGATTGAACCCAGTATTTTCTAAATTTCGTTTGTCAGCTTCTAATCCCAAGCCTCTGCTTGGCAGCTGTTTGAAGCTAAGTCATACTCTTCTCAACATTGATATTCTACTTGAAAGTTTCTGATCGCACACAAATGCTTTTACTAATGCTGCCTATTTCCACATTGATAATATCATGCAATGCTTCCTCTGTTTCTGAAACCCTCATTCATTCTTCTGTTACCTCTAGATTTGACTATCCTGGTGCACCCCTGATTGGTCTCCTTTATTCTACCCTCGGTAAACTTCAAATCAAAAGACTGTCTATTGTGTTCCCAATATACAGCAAGTCCAGTTCACTGTGTTTGCTGTCTTACGTTGGATCCCAGTCAACCACACCTTGATTTTAAAATGCTTGTCTTTGATTTAAAATTCCTCCAAGCCTCACTCTGTCTCTGCAATCACCTTCAACCTTGTAACCCTCCAAAATATCTGCACTCATTTATTTTATAGAGTCATAGAGATGCACAGCATGGAAACAGATTCTTCGGTCCAACCCGTCCATGCCGACCAGATATCCCAACCCTATCTAGTCCCACCTGCCAGCACCCAGTCCATATCGCTCCAAACCCTTCCTATTCATATACTCATCCAAATGCCTCTTAAATGTTGCAATTGTACCAACCTCCACCACTTCCTCTGGCAGCTCAATTGGATTCCATAATTTTCCTAAGATCATAGGGATTGGGTGGAATTGATCTTTACCCCATTGCGCCTCTTTGACTATTTAATACAAGCTCTGCCTTAAGATATCCAGGCCCTAATAACTACAAGATTTTCCAAGGTGCTTCACAAGGGCAATATACTTGTACCTTAAAGATGTTGTTATGAGCAACAAGTTGTTGCTGTTATTGTGAATCTGCCACAATGATAGGCCTTTCATAACCAGCAGGTGGAGATATTGGGTAATTTTAGTGAACACATACAACAGTATATTACAGGATAGGCCCTTTGGCCCACCTTGTCTGTGCTGACCATGATGCTGTTCTAAACTAATCCCATCTGCCTGCATTGCTCTTCTGTACTAAAATTCTCTGCAAGTATAGATGTTAATTTTAAAGTGGAGCCATGAGTACACACAATAATAAACACTAGCAACAGTTCATGTATTCTGTACAGTAGGTTTGAGATCAATGGGGCGAAGAACTGTTTACTTTCAACATTAATCTGACCATTTTAGTAACCATCAAGAAAGTATCAGTAGAGATAAGTTGAGATGTCGAATTGCCAATATTAAGTTATTTTGATTTCACTTCGTGTTTGCACGGGGAGTGGAAGTCCTGGTCATTGCGCAGATGTGAAATAGGGTCACATGACTAGATCAGTGACATCTTTGAGCAGCCTCCCTCCCTAGCTGACCCTGCTGGTTGCTGCCAGCCCTCCCTTCTGGCCACTTCTCCCATTCACTGACCCTCATCCATGCTGTTTTTCCAGCAGGAGGTGTCAGGATGTATGATTGATGGTGAGTGGGAAAGTTGGTCAGCAGGAGTCCTGGAGCATGATTGGCAGAAAACTGAAGAAATATGGAGTAGGAAAGGAAAGTGAGTAGAAAGAGTTAGCATACTTCTTTTATACTTTAAAATGTATTTTCATTTCACTTGTTTTGTCACATAAGTATAGTAATGTAACATTGTACAGTGTTTATACTTATTTGGCATAATATTTTATTCTGACAGGAAACGTACAGAACTTAAGTGATTCTTAATGGTTGTAATGGGAAAATCTGATCCACTTATTGTTGTTTCATTTAAAGTTGCACTTATCAGAAATGCAACTACAATGTTAAGTCCAGGATTTACTGCAATAGAGCAGAACTTAAAAATTGAACATTCAGGGATAAATTAGCAAGGATATTAAAATAACCTGTTAGTTAGTTTGAATGGAAAACTTCCATTTGCAGTTTTAGTGTGTGTATTTCAGTGTCACGCAAATCAAAAACATCCTAAGTTTGACATTGTTAACTAAGAAATTTCAAAGGATGAAAAATGACACAATCATGCTTGATGATGCGAAACATTAACAGATAATGCAACATAATATTAAATCTGTTCTTTTTACAAAGCTGCATTCGTTTCACAGGACTTGTGCTGGGACTGGGCAAACTCTATTTCCCAGTGAGGCGTAAGTGAGTACTGCAGATGCTGGAGATCAGAATCAAGATTAGAGTGGTGTTGGAAAAGCACAGCAGGTCACGTTGCCTTCCTGCTCCTCAGATGCTGCCTGACCCGCTGTACTTTTCCAGCTCCACTCTAATCTTGACTCTATTTCCCCAGCATTCCTCCTGAGTTCTTGGACTTCTTTTTATTTTTCTGAATAATTTTGCTCATCCCAACATGGAAATTTAAAAATAATATTGACTTAATTTTACAGCAGCTCAAGACTCTGTACCAGGTCTATGAATCTATAGTTAATACTTTCTAGATTTCCTTAACTCTTAATTTTTTTCCCCATTTATTGAACAAAATGATATTAGTATTTGGCATCCATTTTGGAATTTCTGATGCAATTTTGATGTCTAGTATTGAGTATCTCCATGTCAAAACTCTTAACAATTAATCCGAACTGCATAAAACTATTCTCATTTTCTCATCAACTGTCCCCATTATCTGTCTGTGTGATATGATTAATTTGCATTGAATTGCAATCCCAATTTCGTTGGCCTTCCTTTTAGTAGACACGAAGTAGCATCTCGTCATTTTGGCTTCAAACGTTCTTGTTTGCTATTCCATTTTATTTGAGCTGCATCTAAAACCAAATCCCAGAGTTGGAAAGGCTGCATGCTGGCACCTTGCACCACTAAATGCTCAGAATGCTTATCAGAGTTGAGTATTAGCATTTCAAACCTGTGCACCTTACTTCCGTGAGACTACGAGCTTCAGAAAACTACAGATGAATGCGAATGAGAATCTCATTTCAAAGAGTACTTTGAGATCTTAATCCCATGTTTTGGTACATCATATGCAAGAGTAGCACAAAGTATTGTGAATTCTTATCTTTTTAGTGGTATGTAGTAGATTTGAGCCAGAATTTCAAGTAAAATTAGACTCTGTGATGAAAGTAGGCATGGTGATGAAGTAAATTAATATTGGAACATTCTGTGCTCCAGAATTTAATTTTTATCCATGGTCTATCACAGGGCGATCTCTCTATCTCAGTTTTGCTATTAGAGGTGAAGAAATGAGCCAAGATGCTGCTTTTCAAGTTATGAAGAAAATTGATGAATCATTCAGCTGAACCACTGAGATTAACAATGTCTCATGCTTGGATATGGATTGAATGTCTGTTTAGTCGGCTAATTAGGTATGATATGACTAAGGACATAAAGACAGAATTTTTTTTCCACCCAAAAACTTAGTACAAATTTCAAAGCAAAAAGTGCAATTAAAAAATGATTATTTGAGAGGATGTGGAGGTGCTGATGTTGGACTGGGGTGGGCAAAGTTAAAAATCACACACCAGACTCAGCAAGATGGCAGCCATTCTGTAGAACTGCTGTGGACAGCTCTGCCTAACAGCCAAGGCATACTGTTGTTTTTTTACCATCCCTGGCCAACGTATGTGGTGGAATTATTAGTTTAAAACCTTACAGAACACATATTTGTAAATATTTGGGAGTGGGAAGGATGCCAAAGGGAAAAGGAGCAAGCAAACAGCAGCAGGGAGGACACTCCCCTGCAGCACCTACCACATCAGAGACTGCAGCAACAGCAGCCTTTCCTGAACCCCCCGGGGACCTGACAGACTCACAGGAATTGGCTGCAGCGATGGAGAGACTTAGCTTGAAAGTTGGCGCTGTGATTGAGGAGATCCATGGGGAGATTCATGCCCAGGTCCAACCTATTGCATCCATGCTGCAGAAGCATGAGCAGGAGATCATGGTCCACGTTTGTCAGTAATGATCCATTCAGGAGTTGGTGATTTCCTTAGATGAAGAGAAAGCATTGACTGGGTGGAATGGCCGTATCTTTTTTATGTCTTAGAACAGTTTGGGTTGGGTGGAGTCTTTGCTTGGTGGGTGGAGATTTTATATTGCCACCCTCTGGCTGCGGTCATCAACAACACGGTGAAGTCTGGGAATTTTAGGATTGGTAGGGGTAGTCGGCAAGGCTGCCCCGTCTCACCGTTGTTGTTTACATTGGTGATGGAGCCGCTGGCAGAGGCCATTCGTCAGAACATCCACATAACTGCTCTGGACGTGGGATCAAGGGCACACAAGATTACACTGTATGCAGATGACATCGGCGGCTCAGTGATTAGCACTGCTGCCTCACAGCACCAGGGACCCGGGTTCGATTCCAGCCTCTGGCGTCTGTGTGGGGTTTGCACATTCTCCCCGTGTCTGCGCGGGTTTCCTCTGGGTGCTTCGGTTTCCTCCCACAGTCCAAAGATGTACAGGTCAGGTGAATTGGTCATGCTAGTTTGCCCATAGAGTTAGGTGCATTAGTTAGGGGCAAAGGGTCTGGGTGGGTTACTCTTCGGAGGGTCGGTGTGGACTAGTTGGGCTGATGGGCCTGTTTCCACACTGTAGGGAATCTATTCTAATCTAATTCTGTTTTTAGCCAATCCGATGACCACCGTACCCCATTTGATACAGTGTATCAATTCATTTGGGGCTAATTCAGGATAGAAGATTAACTTTGCAAAACCGGAGGCTATGCCTTTGGGGAACCTTAAGAATGTGCCAGAAGTTGAAGGTGGCCCTAAGTTCCCTTTTAAGTGGTCACGAGCAGGGTTCCGATACCTAGGCATTTTTATTACCCCCAAGTTTGATCTGTTATTTCGGATTAACTTTGCTCACTTGCTCGACAATATTAGGCGAGAACCCCAGAGATGGGAGGCTCTTCCAATTTCATGGCTGGGCCGAATATCTCTCATTAAGATGAATGTTCTTCCTCGTTTGCTTTATCCCATGCATAAGCTCCCTATAATGTTTCCCAGGTCAACGCTGCGGAAGCTTATGGGGTGGTTTGGTTTGTTTGTCTGGCATCGTGGGCAGCCCCTCATCAAACTTACTAAATTGCAGTTGCCTCAAGGAGGGGGAGGAGTTGATTTCCCAGACATCAGGAGGTACCAATTGAGTTCCCTGCTGTCCTTTATCTGTGATTGGGTAGGTAACGATCCAAACTCAATATGGCTGGATATTGAGGCCTCCCAGGCAAAGTGCCCTCTTATTAACCTGTTGTTCATGGATAAGATGAGGACAGTTATGGACCACTGCCGGAACCCCATTGTCATTAGTACAGTCAGGGCATGGAGGGTGATGCATCAGTGAGGGTTGTTTATCCAAGACTTCGCCACTTACACCTATAGTTGGCATGCCAGGGTTCCGACCAGGGATGATGGACTCAGCGTTCAAACTACAGGCAGCGACAGGAGTTTCTAGTTTGGGAGACTTGTTTGAGGGGGAGGTTATGATGTCTTTTGAACAACTGAGCCGCAAATACGGGTTGCCCAGCAGAGATCTTTTCCGTTTATTTCAGGTTAGGGATTTCATCCAGAAGAAGACTACGCTTCTTTCTAAGCCCTATAAGCCCGATACAGAGAGGTTGTTGCTATGTTCCACAAGCACCCTTTCAGTGCCCTCTATTGCCTGCTGGGAGGCAGGGCCTGGCAGGATATTAACCGGTTATTTGAGGTCTGGGAACAACAGCTAGGAGTGGAGATCTCTTCTGAAACATGGGAGAACACATGGGGGAATACTCGAAAGGTCTCAATCTGTAACAGGACATGTGCTACGCAGTTAAAAGTTCTGCGCAGGGCTCATCTGGCACCAGACCATCTGGCGAAGTTTAAAAAAGGGGCATCTTCAGTGTGCCCCAAATATAAAATAAGTGTAGGTACTCTTACCCATTGCTTCAGGACATGCCACAGGCTCTGTGTTTATTGGAGTGTTGTGGCAGGAGAGATAGGGAGGGTATTGAGGACTGAAGTTAAAATAGACCCGATATCTCTCCTCTTAGGTCTACTGAATTTACCATCTTTAGATGGGCATGGGAAGAAACTATGCAATATTCTTGCATGCTGTGCACGGAAGAATATTCTGATGAATTGGGTGTCAGAGAACCCGCCGGGCTTGCTGAGATGGCAGAAATTAATTATGGAGCACATTCCCTTTGACTCTTTTACAAACATGGTGCACCACACAACAGACCATTTTTCTAGGACATGGTAGCCCGACTTGAGTTATTTGGGTATAGATTTGTTAGTTATCTTAACTAGGGTGTTTGTTTAACCAGGATGGTTAGATTTGCCAAGTCCTGGGCCCTGGAGGGGGTCTCCTGAGTTAATACGGGTATGTAAACAATGCTCCTGTTCCTTTTTTTGGGAGCTTTGCGCCGAGCATAGCTGTTCTGTATTTTGTGGGTTTTTTTTTTGCTTTTCTTTTTTTTTTGGTGTTGCTTTGCACAGTGTTAGGGTTTGTTTTGTATTATAGGGTAGGTTTGTAGTTAGTAGATAGTAGTTGTATTGTAATTTGTGCTTTTTTTTTCTTTTTATTATACTGATATTTGTTATTGATTGTATTTTTCAATAATTTTATATATTTGTAAAGTTAAAAAAAATTGCTAATAAATATATTTACAAAAAAAAGTCTCACACCAATTTATAGTCCAACAGGTTTATTTGGAAGTACAAGCTTTCAGAGCATTACTCCTTTGTCAGTAGCTAGTGACTAGCTAGCTCACAAAGAAGCAGCATTCTGAAAGCTTGGACTTCCAAATAAACCTGTTGGATTATAACCTGGTGTGTGATTTTTAACTTAATTTGAGAGGAGATTGAGGTTAAATATGCAATAAGCTATTTATTCCATTCATAAGTCAGTTTTCAAGCACTAATTTAGGACCATGATTGGTAAAAGTTTGGGAAGCATTGCCATTAACTTTTAAAAGCTTTGCAAAATGTTTCCTTAATGTCACAGCTTTCTGTCATTTTCTGTATTTGTTATTTAACTAGCAAACTGCTTCTATTATCATAATCCTTTCTGCTTGCAAGTGTTTTTTGCTTTGAGCAGTTGATAGTGAGAAATCATTCAAAAAGATTAATTTAAATAACGGCAACCTATAATCAGCAACAAATTACATTTATAGCCAAATGAAGTATTCAATGAGATGATGAAAGTCTTGGCCAAAAAGGTAGATTTTAAAGTGTGTCTTAAAGAATCAAAGCAAGATTGAGAGTGTATTCCAGAGGTTAGGTCCTAAACAACTCAAGGCATGGCCATCAATGCTGTAGTGATTAAAGTTGGACAAGCTCAAGAGGCCAGAATTTGAGAAACACGGAAATCCTGAAGGATTGTAGGGCTGGGGTTGATAGTAGCAGTTAGACTGTGGAAAGGTTTCAAAGCGAGGATAAGAATTTTGAAGTCAGTGTTCCTTGATTGGGACCCAGTGATATCACCCAAGTACAGACATGATGCATGACTAGATGTGAAATAAGACAGGCTGTAGAATTTCAAAGATGTCATGTTTATAGAGAATAAAGTGTGGGAATCCACCCAGAAGTTGTCAATGATGTGAGAACAGCTCTGTCAAAGATAACTTACATTTATTCTGTTTTTAATTGAACATTTTTGTGTTGACTAAGACAATGGTTTCCAATTGTTATTTATTAAATTCTTCGAATGTTCCTTTTGATTGGCATCAGCTTTGTTCAGTTCACTGATTTTTACAAGGCTATTAATTTTGGTGATTGTTAAAAGCAAGAGATTTGTGGTGGGAAATACAAGCTGATACCATCCTTGAATACTTCGTTGAGATTTAAGACATTTAAATTGGTCAGTGGTGCTGATTCCATTATGTGCAACAAGCAAATTGCATTATTTCAAACTTCTGGCCACAGGAT
Source organism: Chiloscyllium plagiosum (assembly GCF_004010195.1). Taxonomy (NCBI): domain Eukaryota; kingdom Metazoa; phylum Chordata; class Chondrichthyes; order Orectolobiformes; family Hemiscylliidae; genus Chiloscyllium; species Chiloscyllium plagiosum. The sequence goes on along the minus strand of NC_057716.1, from coordinate 1,427,506 downwards.
GTTTCTCATCACGTTTATTTCATTGAGTTTTGACACAGTTTCACACTACAGAACTGTGGGAGATAGGGTTAATCCATTTTGTTTATAAGATACCAACATGGCTTTCCACACAGCTCAATAGATTTTTGAGGAGTAGCTGAACTACAAATGCGAGGAAGGTCACAGGTTTGAGCCTTGGCTGTGATAGCTGAAGGCAAAATTGGTTACAGCTGTGATTTTTTTTAGTTGTTCCTTTTCTTCTATTCCCTTGCAGTTGAATAGTTGACTGAGACTCACTGTCAAAACACAGACAAAACAATGGTATCGCGCCAAGAAAATGGAGAGTGCTTGGCATCTTCAGATTTTAGGAAAAGATGTTATAAGGCTTGGACAAAAGTATTGAGACAAATATCTATTAATCAGGGTGCCATAAAGTAGAGCGGGAAATAACAGTGTTTATGGTAACACCTGTTCAGGCAGTTAATGCACCAAACTGTCAGAATGATGGATTGTAAGTAAAACAAAATGTGTTTGACTGTAACCCTTCATTTGACTAGTTAGTTTTCAGCAATTCAGCAATTTTTTTCAAGTGGACAGGTGCTACTTTGCTTTGTATCTAACTTCAGTTGCCATTTTAAATGTTGCAGCAGAATACAGCTACATAAGTGCATTGTTCTTGGTTTTCACTTTGATCCCGTGTATGAAATCTTTTAGCTTTGTGGCTTGCAATGTTTGACACAGATGTTTAAGCAAACTGTGTGAGCAGACAAAGTACAGAGCTTTGCCTGAAGTAGTAGATGATATGGTTAACTCAACCACTTGAGAACATATCCTGCCAGCAAGTGCAGTGACCTGGAGGAACCTCTGTGACTGCAAAACCCCTGAATTTTATTTTGTAAAATAGTCACATATTTATGTCATACTGTAATGAAGATATTGTTTTAATTTGATTTGATTTATTATTGTCACAAGTACCTAAGTACAGTGAAAAGTTTTGTTTTGCATGCACTGCAGGCAGATCATAACACAAGAGCAGACAGATCATAGGGTCCCTAGACAGAGTGAGGCATACAAGATCATGGCTGCAGAGGAGGTACACAAAAGCAAGATCAACATTAGATTTGAAATTAGCGAGGTCCATTCAGCAGTCTAATAACAGCAGGGAAGAAGCTGTTCTTGGACCTGTTGGTATGTGTGTTGAAACTTCTGTAGCTTCTGCCTGATGAAAGAGGTTGGAAGAGAGTATTATCAAGCTGGGACAAGTCATTGATATTGGCTGCCTTTCCACGGCAACGAGAAGTGTAGATGGAGTCCATAGATGAGAGGTTGGCTTGCATGATGGTCTGGGCTGTGCACACAACTTTCCATACTTTCTTACAGTCCAAGGCAGAGCAGCTGCTGTACCATGCCATAATGCACTAAAGTGGAATGTTGGTGGGAGTCCTTATGGACATGGCATAAACTATCGCAGGTGCCCAAAATGATTTGAGCTACACAATATAACTATCACAAATAGAAGGGCATTCACTTCTGGTGTTTTCAGATCAGTTAACAAGCAGGAAGTGGTTTTCCAACAATTACTCTTCTATTCTAATTAATAATTTCTACTGGATAATTTTAGCAACTAGAGTAGAGCGTTTGGTTCATCTCTATTTTGATAATATGATCTTTTCTCATTAGATACAAGGGTATGAGATAACTCATTCAAAGCTCATCCAATTTAACAGAAGTGATTAAATTAGATTCCCTACAGTGTGGAAACAGGCCCTTTGGTCCAACAAGTCCACACAGACCCTCTGGAGAGCAACACACACACACCCATTTCCCTACATTTACCCCTGAGTATTGCACCTAACACTATGGGCAATTTAGCATGGCCAGTTCACCTAACCTGCACATCTTTGGACTGTGGGAGGAAACTGGAGCACCCAGAGGAAACCCACGCAGACACGGGGAGAATATGCAAACTCCACACAGACAGTTGCCCGAGGCGGGAATTGAATCTGAGTTCCTGGCGCTGTGAGGCAACAGTGCTAACCACTGAGCCACCGTGCTGCCCCGGCCAATGAAATTGGGATCAACACGTCGCAGATAATATTAGCTGTCTTTCCGTTTGATTTATTTTTTCTATAAATTGCCTCTCCAATCAGATTGAATGAAATATTTCATGAATCAGTAACGAATCATTAATTCATATTGGAAGATTAATATATACGCATATAAAATAGAGGCAAAAAGTGTGGTGCTGGAAAAGCACAGCAAGTCAGGCAGCATCTGAGCAACAGGAGAATCGACGTTTCAGGCATAAGCCCTTCATCAGAAATGTTGGGGGGGCGCAGGGGAACTGAGAGATAACTTGGAAGGGAGAGTGGGGTTGGGGGAAGGTAGCTGAGAACGTGATTGGTAGATTCAGGTGATGTTGATGGTAATAGGTCGGAGTGGAGGGTGGAACGGGTATGTGGGAAGGACGATGGACAGGTAGGGCAGTGCCGGGTTGGAGGGTTGGCTCTGGGATGAGGTAGGGGGAAGGAAGATGATGAAATCAGTGTTGATGCCGTATGGTTGGAGGGTCCCAAGGTGGAAGATGACACGTTCTTCCTCCAGGCGTCGGTGGCTAGGATTGACAGTGGAGGAGGCCCAGATCTTGCATGGTCCTTGACAGAGTAGGAAAGGGAGTTGAAGTGGTCAGACACAGGACGATGGGGTTGTATGCAACTGTGATGAAAACCTGATAATCAATTGTACAAATTAACATTTGTGCTGAGATATTTTGAATAAATAAAGTAGCAACTAAAGTAATCTTAAGCTCAACAAAAAAGATACTTTTTTGTTTAGATATAGAGGGTCACTGTGGATAACCTTCCACTATTTTAAGGGTCTGACCTGCTCTTGAAATCAATGTGTTTTTGTCCACTGGTAACCTCTTTAATGTTGATAGTGCCGAATCAGTGATGGTAACACCCACTGAATGTCAACGGATGATGATCAGAATTTGAAAATTTTGGTGTTGTGCAGAGCCTGAGGAACTCCTGCAAAGAGATCCTGGATATTGTCCAGCTCTTGCTGCATTTGAAAATGGACTGCCTGTATCTGAAGAGCCATGTTTGATGCTGAGCATTATGCAATCATCAGAAAGTATCCCCACTCCTCACCTTATGATGTAACGAAGGTCATTGATGAAGCAGCTGAAGATGGTTGGGCCAAGGATACTACCCTGAGGAACTCCTTCAGAGAAGTGCTGGAGCTGAGATGACTGATCTGCAACAAGCACAACTACCTTCCTATGTATCAGGTATGACTACAAACTGCAGAGATTTTTCCCACTGATTCTAGTTTCACAAAGGCTCTTTGATGCCATATTTGGTCAAATGCAACCTAGTTGTCAAGAGCTGTCATTCTCTCTCAGCTCTGGAATTCAGCTCTTTTGTCCATGTTTGAATCAAGGCTATAATGAGGTCATGAGCTGAGTGACCCTAGTGGAACTGAAATTAGGGGTCATTGTGGCTGAATAGGTGCAGCCTTATAGCAACACTATTAATGACACCTTCATTTTTCTGATGATTGCAAATAGTCTAATGGGATGGTAATTGACTGGGTTGGATTCTGCTTCCTTTTTATGTACAGGACATACCAAGCCATTTTCCATGTGTTGGGATGCCAGTATTAGAACTATACTTCAATAGCTTGGCTAGGAATGCAGCAAGTTCTGGAGTGCAAGGCTTCAGCACAATTGCTGGACTATGATCAGGGCCCATATCCTTTGTAGTCTGCAGTGCCTCCAATTCTTTTTTGATTTTGAATTAGCTGAAGACTGGGGACAACCAGAGGAGGCCAAGATGGATCACCTGCTTGGCACTTCTGGTCGAAGATTATTGCGAGTGCATCAACATTTACTTCTACTGTGCTCTTACGTCATTAAGAATGGGGATATTTGTGGAGCCTCTTCCTCCAGTGAATTGTTTAATTGTCCACCACCATTCACAAATTGATGTGGCACAACTGCAGAGCTTAGATCTGATCTATCAGAGCTTGCCTCTGTCTATCATTTGCTGCTTATGCTGTTGTCTTGCAAATAGTCCTGTTGGATAGCTTTGCAAGGTTGACACCTCATTTTTAAGTGCTGCTCCTGTCATGCCCTCCTGCATTGTTCATTGAACCAGGGTTGATCCCCTGGCTTGTTGGTAATGATAGAGTAAGGGATATTGCAGGCCATGAGGTGACAGGTTGTGCTGGAGTACAATTCTGCAACTGTTGTTGGTTCACGACGCCTCGTGGATGCCCAGTCTTGAGTTACTAGATCTCTTCAAAGTCAGTCCCATTTAGCATGGTGGCTACACAGTACCATCGATGGTATTCTCATGTGAAGGCAGGACTTCACAAGAAATGAGCAGTGGTCACTCTTCCTGATATTTTCATGGACAGAATCATCTGCAGTTACCAGGGTGGAGAGGATGAAGTGATCATGTTATCTCTCTTGTTGTTTCCCTTGCCTATCGCAGACCCAGTTTAGCAACTATGTCCTTTATGATCTGGCTAGCTTGATTGGTGGTGCCACTGCATTGAAATCCCCCACCCAGAGTACACTCTGCACCCTTGTCATCCTCAGTGGTTCTTCAAGTGTTGTTCAACATGGACGAACACTGATTCATCAGCTGAGGGAGGGCAGTATGTGGTAATCAGGAGATTTCCTTGTCCATGTGTAACCTGTTGCCTTGAAACTTCATAGGATCTGGACTCAATATTGTGGTCCACCAGGGTAACACTGTCCAGATTGTATCGCACTGTAATGCCACCTCTGGTATGTTCTGCTGGGACAGGATATATCCAAGCATTATGATAGTGGTGTCTGGAATATTTTCTGTATGATTCCATGAGTATGACTATATCATGCTGTTGGTTGACTAGCCTGTGAGATTCTGGATTAGTGGTGCTGGAAGAGCACAGCAGTTCAGGCGGCATTACCTAGCCTGTGAGAGAGCACTTACAATTTTGGCACTAGCCATCAGATGTACATAAGCAGGACTCTGCAACAATGACAGGGTTGTTTTTGTCAATGTCCTTTCATGTGTTGAGGTCAATGCCATGTGGTCTGTCCAGTTGCATTTCTCTTTTGAGACTTTTTTTTTTAGGGGAGGCGATGGCCTAGTGGACTGTTAATCCAGAGACCCAGATAACGTTCTGGGGACCTGGGTTCAAATCCCTCCAGAGCAGATTGTATAATTTGAATTCAATAAATCTCTTGAATTAAGAGTCTGTTGATGACCATGAATCCATTGTTGATTGTTGGAAAATCCCATCTGGCTCACTAATGTCCTTTTGGGAAGTAAACTGCCATCCTTACCAGGTCTGGCCTACATATGACTCCAGACGCACAGCAATGTGGTTGACTCTTAACTGCTCTCTGGACAATTAGGGATGAGCAGTAAATGCTGGCCTAGTCAGTGATGTCCTCATCTTGTGAATGAATAAAGAAAAAAAAAGTTCTCGCAATTGTTTCAACATGCCACACAATTTCAGAAGGCAGTTAAAAGTCATTAGTGTGGGTCTGAAGTCACATGTAGGCCAGACCAGGTACAAGTGAACCAGTACAATTTTTCCGACATCATTGGGCTCTTCCGCATTTTTGTTTATTGAATTCAATTTTCACCATTTCCCATGTGAGATTCGAGCCTGGGTCCCCAGAGCATTGCTTGGGTCTCTGGATTAATGCACTAGTGATAATACCACTAGGTCATTGCTTCCTCTTCGTGGCTTATGTGCACAGTGGTACTCATTCCCCTGTTGCCAGGTTGCAGAGCGACCCCTTATTCCGCCATTGCCCGGTCACAGATTTGTGCATGTTCCCTGGCTTACATGTCTGCATATGAATGTACTTTTCACTGCTGCACACTTAAGGGCGATGCATTTTGCAAAGATGCAATCTGCTTACTGATGGCCCTTTTGGCTTCAGCTATTTCCTCTTGGTTCTTGATCTCATAGTGGCTTTGGCCTGAACATGGATAGAAGTGCTGAACTCTAGGGTTGAAGTGAGAGTAACTGCTCTTGACATTAAGGCAGAATTTTACTGAATATCACATCATAGAGTGGCAGAACTGTGAATCCAGTTGGAAAACACTCCGCTGGTTGGCCTCATAGCTAGCACAAAGCAAGATGGTCATTATTGTTGGAGGTCACTTATCTTAGCCTCTGGGCATCACATACCAGGATGGACATGTCTCCATGCCGGATATTTCTTCCCCAGTGCATCTCACTGCTGGCTTGGGAGGCAGTGTCCCTGATACTAGTCTGTCCTCAACTCAGCAGTATGAAAAATTGTGGTTGGGTATAAGAGGTAGGATTGCAATGTTGGAAAATGGCCCTGTTCCCGAACCTTACTGCAATCATGAAAATCCAGCTTAAAAGCCTCATCTAAATGGCATCTAGTGATTTGTCATCCTATATTGTATTAGAATGCAAGACTAGATTTGGCACCAAAAACCAAAATTCATACCTTGATTTCTATTTCTTCTTCGTTCATGGGATGTGAGATCACTAACTAACCAACATCTATTACCTAACTCTAATTGCCCTGGTGGAGGTGGTGGCAAGCTTCCTTGCACTATTATAGTCCATGTGGTATTGGGGCACCTGCAGTGTAGTGAGCATGGAAGTTCCAGGATGTTGACACAATGACATTGAAGGACCAGTGATTTACTTCTGTATCAGGATGTTGCATGGCTTGTAGGGAAACTTAAAAGTTGTGGTATTCCAGGTATCTTCTGTCCTTTTCTTTCATGGTGATGAAAGTCACAGATTTGGAAGATGCTATCAAAGGAAGCTCAGTGTACTACTGCAGTCCATCTTGTAAATGGTACCTGCTGCTACTACTACTAATGTATTAGTGGTGAAATGTGTAAATGTTTGAGTGGTGGATGTGGGTGGCAGTAAAATGGGATACTTTGCCCTCGATGTTGTCAGACTTTGAGTGTTCTTGGAAACTACACCGACCAGGAAAGTGAAGAGTATACCATCACTCTCCGACTTGATCCTAAAGTATTGTGGACGTGCACTGGGAAGACAGAAAGTGAGTTACTCACCACAGAATTTCTAGTCTCTGACCTGCTTTTGGAGCCATATTATTCATATAGTTGGCCCAGTTCAGTTTCTGCTCAATAATGTCATGTAAAGGCATTAAGTACTCTTGCGTAACCTTGCAACAATGTCATAGATTATGGAGGAGTCTTTTGACAATTGAACATTAAGTTCAGAGCCTGGTATATCTTTAATTGCCATGTATTGTAATATTTAGTTTCAATAAGTAATAAACAGTGTTATAAAGAAGCCCAAACCTGAAGATGCTCTTAACTTTGCCTTCTCCTTGACCAGTTTTTCTGGAACCAAATTCATGGATGTGGGCATAAAGCGCTATACAATAAAACATAGTAATGCCCAGGATGTTGATAGTGGGGGATTGGGTGATGGTGATGCCACTGAACATCAAGGGACAATATTTAGATTCTCTCTTGTTAGAGATGGTCATTGACGACTGTTACTGACATGAACTTTTCTTGCCCGAGCCTTAATGTGGCCCAGGTCTTGCTGCATGTGGACGTGAACCGCCTCAGTATTTGAGTCGTCGAGATGGTGCTGAGCATTATGCAATTGTCAGTGAACATCTCCACTTCTGACCTTATGATAGAGAGAAGGTCTTTGAAACAGCTGAAGATGGTTGGATGTCGGACAATGCCTGAGGTACTAGGGCTCTTGTAGTGCAGTATTAGTGTCTCCACATCTAATCCAAGTTGCACATGCTTCAGAGGTGTGTAATAACCTGGGTTGATTAGAAAATTACCCTGAGGAACTGGGACTGTTATGATTGATTGGTAGTATCCTTGCATCTGGACCAGAAACCTTGGCTTCAAGTCCCATTTGCTCTGGTGGTGTGTAGTAAGACTTCTGAACAGGTTGATTAAAAATATCTAATATCTACCCTGAGTAACTAGCGCTCTTGTGGCATAGTGGTAGTGGTCTACCTCTGGGCTAAGAGACCTAGGTTCAGGTCACACTTGCTACAGACGTCTATAATAATGTCTTTGAACGGGTTATTTATAAGATAGCTAACTGAAGGAACTCCTGCAGTGAAGACCTTTTGAACTCAGATAATTGGTCTTCAACATCCATAGCCATCTACTTTTGTGCTAATTATGACTCCAAACGGTGGAGAGTTTTCCCCTGATTTACGTTGACTCCAGGTTTGCTTAGGCTCCTTTTGCCACACTTGGTGAAATGCTGCCTTGACGTCAAGGACAGTCACTCTCACCTCATCCCTGGAGTTCAAATCTCCTATCCATGTATGAATCCATAAGTGAGTGTGCTAACATACCTGTCTGCATTATCATGTTATGTGCCTCAATATAAGGAATGCAACTTCCAATTTTCATTGTATTCTTAATTACTTCCCAATGTTTTGTTGACTTCTGGTTCATAGTGTGTGAGATTTGATAATAACTTCTGGCAGTTAAAGTAATGCAATGTTGTAGTGCACTTCAACTGCTTTCAGAAAATAAATTTTAAGATGTTGTTGCATCAAACCAATGCAAGATCATTGACAGAAATCTTAAAAAAAACTAAACTCCGTACAAGTCACACGATTCGTTTAAGTTATTACATATATTAATTTTCAGATGTGTATTCTGGAACCTTGTCAGAAATCCACTAACTCGGTACCAACATTTTGGAAATTGTGAATGGGGTATAGAGAAAAATCTCAATTTTTATTTCTATTTTCTGATCATGTTTTGTGTTTCTTAATGTAATTAATTCAATTATTGCCCCTTGTTTATATCTTGATTAGACTATACATGAGTTGTTTTGTTTTTGTTCATTTGTTATACTTGAGTACTTTTGTGTTGAGCATGCAATTCATCACCATCACCATCTCCATTGCTTTCAATTATGTGATCGTTAATCACATAAGCTCTATGGAAAATTACCCTACCAGTAAAATGTTGTAGGTATTCTCTAAACATGGTTTGGATAAATATCTAGCCAAGAAGATAGATGGATGAGCTACTCTTTGGTCTTTGCTGTTATGCACTGTGTGGCACATCAACTTGCATTTTAAATTAGATGTTTATTGTAGGAAAAAACATGCCTTAAGAGCTTCAGATGAAGGGGAAGAAGAAATGCAAATCAGCAGGATTCTTCTAGCTGTGTTATTTTATTGCCTACTAGGAGGAAGTGACTCTTAATGTCTCACTGATTATTCCAAAGTAATCACTGTGTTTAAAAGTCTACAAATGGATAATTTAAAACTGAATGAAAATGAAGACCTCTGCAAGTACATGACGAAAATGCAGAGAGAAAAACTGATGGAACTGCTTACGTTTCTAATTTAACTTGACCATGACTGTAATTCTGATTAATGATGTATGTCCTGAAAGTGTTTCATCATTATCTGTAATCAAGCTACTGTTTTGAACATTTGCAAAGCTGGTACACAACAGATGCTTCTGATTTTCACAGATGATGCTTGCATGTTTTATCAGTTTCAAACTCTGATCTATTGTGTTATTTTATCCTTTTTGTCTGAATTATATTATTTTGCTTCAGTCAGTAGTGCTTTTCCAATTGTTATGACAAAAGCAAAGCTCACTTGGATCAATATTTTGATGGTGACGTTCTTTTGAAAATCAGCTATAATTAAATCAGTGTGTTCGCGCCAAGTTGACTGAACAATCTGTGTGAATTTATAGCCTGTAGCAAAACAGTTAATAAAGAAGGATAATGATTGCACAACATCCTGTCTGTAGAAGAACAACTGCTGTTTGCAAGCCATTTTAGCTCACAAAGTTTGTGCTAATTTTGATCAAAACAAGCCAACAGTTGTTGAGCAACCAAATCACAAGAGCAATGAAATTGCAACTCAAAACGTGGAACCATAGGAATTGTTTTGTTTCAGTGTTTACAATCAATGACTTTTAACAATAGAAATTACATGTGAATGATTGGTATTGCGCCACAATATTTGATTTTTAAGAGGCAGGAACTTTCCGAGAGAGAATAGAAAGTTCAATCTCATATCTCTGTGGTTTCAGTAGGAATTTGTACCCTGATGCTATGGACATGTGAGCTCTGTGAAATGCACTCATTAGGTAGTTAGCCATGAATTTTTAAACATGCCCAATTTATTTTCCAATTATGATGTGAAATTTACCTTGATTTAAAATCTAAGAGTTGGCGACAACCTTTTGCGTAGTGACAAAAGAGAGAGCAGCAACTCCCAAATTTATAAGACTTCTGTTCCTCATTTGAAGTACACAGGAACTGATGCCTTGATAAGAAGGTAACATGTTATCCCAGAGAAGTATAAAATATGTCTGATGATATCATCTGTTTTAAGTATTGAACCTGGCAGTCAGCTTGTGATCCAGACAGCAGAGCAGTAATTAATAAGTTTACATTATTACTATCATAGAGGCCATTCAATCCATTGTGTCTGCACTGGTTCTCTGAGCATTTCTCCTCGTGCAGTTCCCATCTTTTTCCCATTACCCTGCACATTTATCCTTATCAGATAACGATCTAACTTCCCGTGAAATGCCTCAACTGAATCTGCTTCCACCACACTCAGGGAGTGCATTCCAAACTTTAACCACTCATTCTATGAAAATGTTTCTCCTCATGTTGCCATTGCATCTCTTGCCAATTAAATCTGTTCCCTCTCATTCTTGATCCTTTCACTAGTGTGAACACTTTCTACCTATTTACTCGTCTACACCTCTCTAGATTTTGATTATCTGGAAAGTTAAAGTTTATGAGCAATTTATGATCCAATTTATGGAGGCATTTTGTAAGACTTCTCATAATGTGAGAAATAAAGTGGCAAGTCTGCAGGGAAATCAAAGAATCTCTGTTTTGGAGGGGTGGAAGGGCAGGGTAAGGCGATGGGCTCACCAACTCTGGATGCAGATTAGAACTGGCAGTGGAGGCTGCTAAAGACCGGAGTGGGCTGTTTAAAAGGCTTGCCTCAGATTTCTGGTACACCATCTTAGTTACTTTCTTCAACACTGGTCCCTCTATCCTTCACCCAATACCTGTACATTCCAAATCATGCCACACATTTCCCAATCTGCCCTCACCTTCCATGTCAACTTAATATCCACTTTAGGAAAGTTTTGAGAGCTATGCTGGCATAAAAAAAGTTTGAATTATCTATTACAGAACATGCTATATAAATGCCATGCTTATTCATGAATACACATTTAATTTAGAGTCCTAGAATTTTACTGTACGGAAGGGGGCTGTTTGACCCATCGTGTCAGTACCAGCTCCCGAAAGAGCTACCCAGCTAGTCTCATCTCCAGCCCCATCTCTGAAGGCCATTCAATCCATTGTGTCTGCACTGGTTCTCTGAGCATTTCTCCTCGTGCAGTTCCCATCTTTTTCCCATTACCCTGCACATTTATCCTTATCAGATAACGATCTAACTTCCCGTGAAATGCCTCAACTGAATCTGCTTCCACCACACTCAGGGAGTGCATTCCAAACTTTAACCACTCATTCTATGAAAATGTTTCTCCTCATGTTGCCATTGCATCTCTTGTCAATTAAATCTGTTCCCTCTGGCTCCGTGCCAGAGACCTGAGCCCCGTTACTTACCCCTGGTAAGTCATCCCCCCACACAAGTATCCAAAACGGTATACTTGCTCTTGAGGGGAACGGCCGCAGGGGGTCCCTGCACTGGCTGCTTCCTCCCAGTCCCCCTCACTGTCACCCATCTATCTGCCATCTTTGGAGTAAAAATTCTAGGACTCTAAACGACATAGGTAGGAGGAGTGCCGAGGATGTTAGACAGGCTTTCAGGGAGCTAGGTTGGAAGCTCAGAGTTAGAACGAACAGAGTTGTTGTCTCTGGTTTGTTACCCGTGCCACGTGATAGAGATTCGAGGAATAGGGAAAGAGAACACTTAAATGCGTGGCAACAGGGATGGTGCAGGAGGGAGGGAGTCCAGTTTTTGGATAACTGGGGTTCTTTCTGGGGACGATGGGACCTCTATAAACAGGATGGTCTACACCTGAACCTGAGGGGCACCAGTATCCTTGG
>NC_057716.1:1406369-1412234 GCF_004010195.1 Chiloscyllium plagiosum | reverse complement strand
CTATCTATCTCTCTCTCTATCTCTCTCTCATATCCCCCCCTCTCTCTCTCACTACCCATCTGCTCATGCTCTCTCTTTCTCTCACTTGCCCCCACCCCACCCACTCACTCTCTCTGTTGCCTCTCTATACCTCCCCAGACCCATTAAAAATCATTTTCGACATAAAGAGCCAAGGTTTCCAGATCTGTTGTTAATGCACCAATTTGGTTACGTGGTGGAGTCTCTAAATCTTGGCCTATGGCTCTAAAAGTAATTTCATTTCAACAATTGTAAACGGTCGTATAAATAAATTAATGCTATTCATTAAGGTCCTTATAAGCAGAATGCTTTATAAGATGGCTATTTTTGAACTATCTCCTTTAATTCAAGGTAAATGGATTAATGGTGGTGGACATGTGAGTTCCTACTAGTTCTCCCAGGTGACACATCCATGTGATTCATTTGCCATGGGAAGAGAGCACTGTTGAAACTCAAATGCCAGTTTTCACACTTGGATACAAAGGAAGAAGCAGCAACTGCTGTGGACACTCAGATTCCAAGGCAGTCAGACTGAAAGATTTGTGAGGAAAGAGAATCCACAGTAATTGCTGCTTTGCTTAGCAGAAGAAAAGGATTGCTTTTAGCTTAATTACCAATCAAAAGCTGGTGAAGATGGAGCCTATGTTCAAGGAAACAAAGACTGTAAAAAGTTAGAGACCATAGAATTACCAGCATAAAACCATAGAACAAGAAGTCTATTCAAATAAACACTAAGGTTGGTTTAAAACAGGACTGGAAAATGCATCATGACAAGACAGGGATCCTATTAATGCTGAGAGGAGTTGGATTTCAAATTTAAGACTAGTCTGTGGAAAGGCCAGTACAATGTATAAATATGGTGTGGGTTTGCCATTGTGTTAAGAAATTAGAAGATGCAATACATTTTCTGTAGTTTGATGTATTACCTATTAAGGAATATTTAGTCAATATTGATTTTGGTTGATTTGTTAGAGTAAAAGTCTTGAGAATGAACCTTTGTCATGCGGTTCTTTGCATTGGTCACTGCAAATTCATATTTTAAAAATGTTATTGGCCTCTATGGGGATCATAAAGTACTGTACTGTATGAAATTCTAATTTATTTCTTAGCCTTCAGTAAAGCTGTTGTTTTACTTCCTCTCTACTGGGCTTACCTAATGCCAAAGGATTGATTGCTACAGTTATAGAATGATGCACAGAAGGCCATTTGGCTCATTTGCAGCACTTTGAAAACACTGTCCAATTTTCCCACAGCCCACTCTTTTCCCAGAGCCCTAAGGATTCAAGTATAATGCAGTTGGCTATTGAAAGTAACTATGAGTCTCTTTCCACTACCCTTTCAGGCATTGCCTATCTCAACAACGTGCTGATGAAATGTATTTCACTTTAAAGCATTCTGTTACTCAGGTTATTTTGCCAATCACCTTAAAGCTTTATCTCTGCCACTGGAAGTGGTTTGACTTATTTACTGTTTCAAAACTATTCATGATTTTGAAAAAAAATCAATTCTCTTGTTGACTACCTCTCTTGTACAGAGAACAGCCTCAGTTTCAGTATCTCTGCATAGCTAAGATCCCTGATTCATGAACCATGCAACCTAAGCTTAACGTGTTCAGCTTAATATAGTGCTAGTCATCTATACGTGACTCCAAGGAAACCTAATAATGACTGTCAAGAAGCACTCAATTTCAATAAATCAATTGTTTAATGTTCTAATGTCTGTCTGATTATAGAGAGGGCACAAGTTGTGTCCCAAGCTTTACCGATGAGACATTCATTATCAATAGCAAAAAATCTAACAGAAGGGGGGAAAAAATCATGAGATAACACATCCAGGGCTTTCAGTGATGCTGATATGTAAATTGTAAGTGATCCCTCCTGACAGCAATTCTGTAGCATTTTCATTGGATACTGGTTGGCTGGTTTCACCAACTGTACCACCCTGTTTACATCACATCTGCTTTTTGAATCTCTTTCTTCTATGTTTTGAAAATGTCCCACACTTAACAGGTATTGAAGTCAGACATGATGATTGTGCTTCTGTATCTATAATATTTCTGCAAAACAACCAGAAATTTGATTTTTCTTTTAAATGATAGCAACTTATTGGCGCATGGGATGAGACATGCTCATGTATATGAATACAGGAGAATTGGTGATGGTGGTGAAATGTACTTTTGTGATAGATATGGGTACATGAAGTCAGCTTATAATAAATGAATGAACACTATTGTTAATCTGTATGGTACATTCAGATATATTGATTGGTACAAAAACAGCTTAGTTATTTTTTTTGCAGCAAAATGCCTTCTAAAAAGCATTACTCAGGAAAACATTTAGTATAGTCAAATCCCAATGAGTTGAATCCCAGTGGATCTGCCCAAAAATTTGTGTTAAATTGAGCTTTGATTTTAAAAAATCCAGAAATTACTGGAAACACTCAGTCGGTATGTGTTATGGACTAAACCAGACCACTCAAAACATTCTTAAGCAGGCAGCACAGACCATACCTTTGCAATTTGTTTTGGTAAGTGTACAGTGAAAGTTACCCGGATCAAGTTAGCTAGGTTGACTACTAGATTTTAAAACAGACAAAAATTTATTCATAAAATTACACAATGAAACACAAAGAACAGAATTAAGAACCCCTACTGAACTCAACCTATCCAACTAGAATCATGCTGTTCCAAATATACACAACAGTCCCAATAAGCAAACTCCTTTTAAAAACCAGTATAAATGGAACACATGCTTACAGGTTAAAGTTGAAGGGCAGAAAATAAATAGAGAGTTTCCACACAGCTCTTTGTTGAATTTCCAACCAATTCAAAACTGAGCTAAAACTGCTCAGCTAGAGAGCTGACCACTCCCCTTTCATTATTCTGGTCACTTCTAAAACATGACCACTTTGGCTTAAAGTCTCATCTGTTTACATATAAACAAAAGGTCACTCAAAATCCTTTTCATCCCTATACCAAACCAGACTGATCGGAGCTCGGCCCGGTTTATTACCCCTCTGAAAAAAATTAAGGACAGACTCTCCTTGAGCCAAGGAACAGCTTTTAGAAAATACAGGGACTAGCTTTGTGACACCTCTTTCCCCCCCCCCCCCCCCTTAAAAAAAACCATTAATACCAAAAGATGGCTTCATGTTTAACCCTTTAAAACCCAGTTAGTAGTCTAAACACTCACATACACTATACTAATTATGAGCATGCAAACATACACAAACACATGCTAATTCAGGCTGCAGTACACCCATCACTGAACACCTCCGTATCTCATTCGAGTTTCGATAACACATCAGCAATCACGTTTTCATGACCTGTCACACGCAGAATTGTCAAGTTGAATGGCTACAACAACAAGCTCCATCTAAACAGTCTGGTATTTTTGTCCTTAAATTTTTCCACAAATGTCAGTGGTTGTGATCAGTGTATACGATTGTCTCAGATGCATTGCTGGTAATATAAACACTGAAGTGCTGTAATGCCAGCACCAAGCTTAAAGTTTCTTTCTCCACCGATGAATATTTCTGTTGATGAACATTCAACTTCCTGGAAAAATACCCTTGTCATCCTCCTGCAGGAGCACCACACTGACACCCACTGGCATCGATAGCCACCTTGAAAGGCTTTGTGTAATCTGGTGTGGCGAATACTGGAGCAGTGGTTAACAGTTTTTAGACTGTCAAATGTCTTTTGATAGCCTTCTGTCCACTGAAATGTCTTGCCCTTTTTTAACAATTTGGCGAGTGGAACAGTCACACTGCTAAAGTTTGGCACAAACCTTTGATAAAATCCACTCAATCCCAGGAATGGTAGTACTGCTTTTTTTTTCGACGGTGTAGCAAGTTCCCCAATTATGTTTCTTTTTGCATCTCATGCGACCATTTGTCCATGTCCAATAACATGGCCCAGGAAGGTGACTTGGGCTTTGGCAAATTCACTTTTAGCTAGGTTTACTGCCAAACCTGCCTTCTGAAGTTGATTGAACAAGTCTGATAAATGCTGTAAATGTTCCTTCCATGAATGACTAAAAATCACCAGGTCATCAATATACACCACACAGTTGGGTAATCCAGCAATGTCCTTATTAGTCAGTCTCTGAAATGTGGCTAGGGCATTTTTCATACCAAATGGCATGACTTTGAACTAATTCAGTCCATTTGACATTATGAAAGCAAAAATTACCTTTGCTCTCTCTGACAGAGGTACTTGCCAATAGACTCTGAGCAAGTCCAACTTAGAAATGTAAGTTGCTGGTCCCACTTTTTGACATAGTCCTCCAACCTTGGAATTGGATATGCATCAGTCTTTGTAATGGCGTTTACTTTGCAATAGTCCACACATAACCATTGGGTACCATCTGGCTTTGGCACCATGACTGTGGGTGAGCTCCAGTCACTGTAACTTACTTCGATTATGCCATCTTGGAGCAAGCACACTCTCCTTCTGAACCTGTGCCAACTTTATGGGGTTATGCCTATAAGGATGTTGCTTAATTGGAACAGCATCTCCTATAACTACATCATGCACAATTAGGTTAGTACTTCCCAGTTTATTTATGCATATCTCCCCATGTGATAGTAATAACTCTTTCAGGTCATTTCGGTATTTGTGGAGAATGTAATTCAATAATTTATCCCAATTTTTGACAACTTCCTCATTGTCCGATTTGATTTGAGGAATGTTCAATTTAGGATCCTCTGAACTTGGTTCTTCCTTCTGTGCTGTAATCATTAACACCTTCTCCTCTTGCTTTCCTTCCCGATCAAAATACCTTTTGAGCATATTCACATGACACACTCTGTGAGATTTCTTCCTGTCTGGAATCCTTAGCAAGTAGTTCACCACACTGAATTTCTTCTCAGTTTGGTAAGGTCCACTAAACCTTGCTTTTAAAGGCTCACCTATCACTGGAAGTACTACCAATACCTTATCCCCAATTGCAAATTTGTGATTTCTTATCCATTTTCTGTTTCATTGTATGCTGTGGTACGTTTAAATGCTGTCTAGCCAACTCTCCAGCTTTATTTAGTCGTTCTCTAAAATTTGACACACAGTCCAAATGAGTGGTCTCTGAATTCTAACTTACTAATTTCTCCTTAATCAGTTTTAATGGTCCTCTTACTTCATGTCCCCAAAATAATTCAAATGGACTGAATTTGGTCAGTTCATTTGGTGCATCTCTAATCGCAAGAAGTACAAACGAAACTCCCTTATCCCAATCATCTGGATAATCCTGACCACAAGCCCTCAACCTGGTCTTTAGTGTTTGATGCCATCTCTCTAGTGCTCTCTGCGATTCTGGATAGTACGCAGTAGATTTGAATTTCTTTATTCCTAAGTTTCCATAACCCACTTGAATAGTTCGGATGTGAAATTTGATCCTTGATCTGACTGGATCTCTATTGGCAGTCCGTATCTAATAAAAAAAAAATTGAAGTAATTCTTCTACAATCCTTTTAACTGTGATGTTGTAATATGGGATTCATGATTCGGAGATGCCGGTGTTGGACTGGAGTGTACAAAGTTAAAAATCACACAACACCAGGTTATAGTCCAACAGGTTTAATTGGAAGTACACTAGCTTTCGGAGCGACGCTCCTTCATCAGGTGATAGTGGAGGGCTCAATCCTAACACAGAATTTATGGCAAAAATTTAGTGTGATGTAACTGAAATTATACATTGAAAAATTGATTGTCTGTTAAGCCTTTCATCTGTTAGAATACAGTGATAGTTTCACTTCTTTCATGTGTAAATCACAAAACCCTTTTTTTAAAAGTTGCATTCTCGGGTTAGCCGGTACCAATGGTGATAGCCAGACAATATGTTGAAGGTGTTA